>NC_056732.1:448941210-449058710 GCF_019279795.1 Protopterus annectens | reverse complement strand
TCAACCAGTGGTATTATTAGCTCTTCCCACATTTCTACTAGAATTCTAGGATAAAACCCAACAGGTGCCACTCCACTGTGCAGCTTTACTTTATGAAGCTTATTCAATGCAATTTCATATGCTAATGCACTAAAAAATGGTTCAACCATCATATGATGGTCATACCAGAAGCTGTATTTTGTAATGTACGATGTCTATATAAAATCTTAAGGCATTGGTAAACTGGCCGGACACTAGGCTACCCTTGGCAGGGAAACCCTTTAGTAAAGGATACTGCAAGTGACATGGAAGGAGATGTACTGATTTCTAAACAAGATAAAATTTTATGTCTGATTACGATGAAGTCTCAGTTGAGAGTGGCTACAGTTTATGGTTCTTTTTTCCTGATTTTAAGGAGTCTCAGCCAGCAAATCTGATGCTCAGGATGTACTAGTTTTCCCTGTGGTTTACAGCTTTTCCTTAAGGATGGGTGACATCTCACTCCTTAAGGCTGGAAAACTATTGCAATTCACTACAAAAATCTGTTTATATACGTATGCCCATGTACATTCAAAAATACACGCACAAATATATATAACAACTTGGTGCAGCCAGTCAACAGGCTTTTTTTTGGTGGTGGGATATTATTATCCTGTTCTGCTAGCTGTTATTCATTTCTTGAAGTTTCACTTTTTCTTTCCTCTCTTTTCCTTATGTATGTGTAAACAGTTTTATTTACCTTTTTCCCTCTGTTATTTTTGTCCATATACCCATCAACCATGAGGCCACTCTTCGATTACACAGTACCCATTCATTCTTCTCTTCTGGAGATTCTATCCAAAGAAGATGAAAACACTGTCCAGGGGATGATCTGTCATTCAGGCAGCCATGAAGATACTCTGTGCTCTCACCAATCCTGACAATGACAGTACACTGAATGACCTATTCCCACAATGCCCTCCTTTTGTGAGTGCATGTTCTGCGCACTCATTTTGCTGGCTACCAACTGCAGTAATTTGGTAAATCTAACTCCTGCCACTAAGCTCATCACCATCATCAACCCTCTTTTTCCCATTTTATGCATGGGGCTGGGGTGGTGTGTCAACTGTCGCCATCTCTCTTGCTCTCTATTCAATACCACTCTCCTACCTTCTTCAACAGTTATACCTGACTGTCGCAGGACTTCTCTCACACAATGCATCCATTACTTTGCTGGACACCTTTGTTTCCTCTTGCCTTTTTCCTGTCTGTCCCAAATCTTCTTCACCAGGATGTCTTCTGCTTTACTGCACATATGCCCAAACGACTTTCTCTGCAATTGGAGTTACTTCAGCTTTTGCTCTGATGTCCTCATCTCTTTGTCTGTCCCATAGTGTGTATCCTACCACCCATTTCAGACACTTCATCTCCATCACCTCTAGCATCCTTAACTGCTTTGCCTTTACTGCCCAGGTTTCTATACCATATGGTAGTACTGACTGCACCACTGTTTTATGCATCTTACTTTTCAGCTTCTTTGACATTCTTCTGTCACACACTACTTTGACACTCTGTGACAATTGGCTGCAGCCCTCGAACTCTAGCTTTGGAATCCTGATCCAGAGTTCTCTTCTCCTCAACTACCCCTCACAGATACTTGAAGCTGTTAACATATTCCACTATTTTCCCTTGCATCTCAGTTCTCAAAAACGTCTGATATCCCCAATTTGCTATTCTTACAACTGTCTTATCTGTTCTCAGTTTCATCCCATGTACCTTCAGTTTTGCATTTAATTCCTGTATCCTTTGCTGAAGTTCTTGCTCAGAGTCTGCCTGTAATGTCACATGGTCTGCATACAACAACTTTGTTGATCTGTCCCCTCTGACCTGTTTGCTAATGTCGTCCATCACCAGTATGAAGAGCAGTGGACTCAAAGCTGAACCCTAATACAAACTCACTCCCACTGGGAATGCCTTTGTGAGTCCCAACACTGTTCGTACTTGAGTCAGTGGGTCCTTGTACATAGCCAGCATTAATTCTAACAATGTTTCTGGGACAGTGAATCACAATGTGACTGCAAATTAGGAGCTGTCTTAAATCTTACACTGACACAAATGTTTTCCAGTAGGGGCTGACACAGACAAACAACTGGTGTCAGAGCCATGGACTAAACCTAAACGCCACGAAATGCATAATAGTATCCTTTGGGAAGTCATCCATTCCTGGTAACTATCATACTGACAACACACCCTTTAGAGTTGACCCAGTAGTCAGGGACTTAGGGACACACATAGATAGTAATCTAGCCTTTGATCATCATGTCTACAGTGGTGAGGAAATCATTTTACGTTGCACAACTTATAAACAAAGTTATGGCATGTAAGTCCAAGGAAGTCATTGTTCCACTGTATTCGGCATTCACCTGGCCTATCATTGAGTACAATGCCCCCTTGGGTATGTATCTAACCAGGCATATCCAACAACTGGAACATCCACAGAGGTTCCTCGATAAAAGAACACAGGGCATAAGTAATATGTCCTATGCAGACCGCCTCAAGGCCCTATCCCTGTATTCTGTCTACTACAGCCTTTTGAGGGGAGATCTATGTCTGGCATACAGGGCATTGTCAGACCTCACTCTGATGAACCGCCTGCACATCCACAAAACAAAAAGCACCAGAATTGCCCATTCTAAAGACTTAAACCTTGCCTGTGATATAAATAGGACCTGCTGGAGAGATAGGTTTGTATCCCAGAGACTACCCTATCTATGGAACAGGCTCCCCATCCATGTTAAGCAGAGTTCCTCCCAACCCATTTCAAGTGCAACTTGGACAATTGACTGGGAAACCAGAAATTCATCCCTGGTTTGGTACCTATGTCTCTAATGGACACAAGTAACCTGTAAATGGTTCATCTCCCAGGCCCATGCTTACACTTATCAAGGGTATCAGAACTTGTCAGAGATTTGGAATGCATGGCTAGGCTTAAAAAGGCCCTTGTGGTCATTAGCCTAGTAAACACCTGTGAATCTATGAACAGGTCTGCCCAAATCAGCTTTCCTGGGACCATTTCACATATGCTTTCTCCAAGTCTACAGAAGCCCAGCTGAACTATTTCCTCATCTTTAGCTTCTTCTCAACTATCTGTCTTACTGCAAACAGCAGGTGGGTTGTGCTGCATCCTGAGCTGAATTCAAACTGCTCATCTCCCACCTTACTTTCTATTACTCTGCATATTCATTTACTAATGACCTTCTTCAGAACTTTCATGCAGTGAGGCAGCAGTTTGATACCTCTGCATTGCCCACAGTTGCGGATGACCTCTTTGTTCTCGTATACTAGCACTAATATGCATATTCTCCAGTCAACTGGGTTATATCTTTGTCTCCGTACTGCTAGTGGCATCCTCAGGAGCCATTTCTCCCCTATCAATCCCAACATCTTGATCATATCTTCTGTGACCTAATCTGAGCCTGCTGCTTTCCCTGATTTTATTTTCCTTAGAGTTGTTCTTACTTCTTCAATGGTGGACACCTCTTCTTCATCATAGGCTGTGTCTGGGGCAGTACAGCTTTGGTGGGGTTTTCTTCATTCAGAAGCTGCTGGAAGTATTTCTTCCATTTGCCTTTGATTTCTAGGGGACTGGTGAGCAGGTTGTTACTGGCATTCCTTATGAAGGGTGTCTGACTATGTTCTTTATCTTTCTGTCCTTGCCTTGCAACCTGATATAGTTTCTTTGTGCCATCTACTACATCCCTTTCTAGAAGCTGGTATAGTGCCTCTGATGCCTTGCAACTTTACTCTTAGCCTCCTTGATAGGCAACCAGTATTCCTTCTTAGCCTAGTCTGCCTTTTATATTTCCCACTTTTTCCTGCACTCCAGCTTTCTTTTGATGAGTTCCTGGACATCTGCAATCCACCACCAGTTTTCCTTATGTACCTTGTTCCAATACCTGTCTCAGCCACATACCTGTTCTATAGTCCTTACAGATGATATTTTGAGTATCTGCCATTCTTCATTTCCACCTATTTACCCTTCTTCCTGAGGTGCTAGAGCCCTGAATACTTCCTTGAACGCTTGTGCTTTCTCTCCAATCGACTTCTAGGTCTTCAGCCTAGTCTATGTTGGCCTTGTAGTCTTCTCTAATCATTGCGTTCAGCTGATTGTGACAAACAGTGGTTTATGCTGTGGGCCAACTGTTTCAGTGGGGATGACTTTTCAATCACTGATTCTATCCCAATGCTCTTTCCTTACTAAGAGGAATTCTACCTGAGTTGCATGCTAGTCATTTTTGTATGTGATCTTTTAACTCTGTCTCTTGCTAAACCACGTGTTGGCCACTATCAAGCCATGTGCCAGACAGAAGTCTGAAAATGACCTCTCCTCCTTTATGCTTGCTGCCTCACCCATGTGGACCTAGACAGTCCTCATATCCTGTTCTGTCTGTCTGGATATGTACATTCAGGTCACCCATTATCAATACCAATTCATGTTGTCTGGTTTTATCTAGTCAGCCATACAGCTGCAGTCTGAAAGCACTCTTTTCCTCACTATCACAACACTGCTGTGGGACAAAAGCTGAGATTATGAATAATGCCCTGTCCTTACTCTGGTGTCTGACTGCCATGAGTCTATCATTAATTCTGATGACATTCTTCACTGTCATGTGAAGCCTCTTCTAATCTTTCATCCTTCTTAGTAGTAGAGTCTGGATCTCAAGCTAAGTGACTTTACTGCACTGTTGTTACATCTTGCCTCCCTGGATACATAGGATATCCAGCCTCCTCCTTACCACTATGTCAACCACTTCCAAGCTGCACCCTGTCAGTCCAGCTACACTGAGTGCAGCAAACCTTATGTTTGGCAGGGTGATTGCTTTTTACATCCAACTATCCCAGGTAACCTAAGCTCAGCAACTGAACACTGTCCACCCAATACCTTATTGACCCAGAGGTGCTGGGATTTATGGTAGACACACTGGCCAACAGGGGACATACATCCCTCCCCTCTCATCATTAGCATGGATCACTGTTGTAGGTCAGAGTAGCCCAGGTCTCAACCCACTTATCACTGGAAAATACCCATGCCCATTTTTGGCAAAATTAGTTAACATGACCAATTGGATAGAGCCAATTTTACACTATCTAGTGGGTAGCCCTGACATGACATGCAGTTTGTGATCTGTGTTCTTCTACCTAGAGGATTCACTATACCACAGCTGAAGCCCAAAGCAGTTGTTCTATACAACTCTTCCCCTACAGGACATCATCTAGAGTCTGTGCTTCTGCTCACAACTCCATCCTTGGATGAGTTTGAGATGGAAACACTTAGCAAGTTTTTGGGAGGTGGGAAGAACCACAAAGAGACACAGGGAGAACATGCAAACTTCATACAGGCATTGGCCGGAGGTCAGGATTGAAACCTATACCTTTTGCTCATGTGGCAAAGACCTTAACCATTATGTCCCTAAGCTGCTCCTCTGTATTGTTCTCTTTTCCAAGGGATAGTGGCAGTATGTGCAATAGGCCCTGCCCCTCCTTGTACTGCAGGATGGGCTTTGCCCAGTCACCCTGCCAGCTCCATCAAGCACCTGAGCTGCTAGTCAAACTTGGGTCACCAGGGGTGTAGTCAGGGGTTTGTCCCTCTACTCCCTTGCCACTGGCTGTGTATTGCCCTTGAAATAATCCAATACCTTTTTCCTTTCTTTGGAATTTTGCTGTTCTCAACAGCTTTCCTTCATCCTTCTCCCCTGATACTGCTTTCCATCTTTTAGGAAAGATTTATAAACACAGTGTTCTATGGTGTATGGCTGGTATGTACTAATGAGAACAGTCAAACCTTGTGTATATATTAGGGATTTGGTAGCTTAAGTACTGCAATGCATACTACCTGCTATCAAATTTATTTTATGTGGAGCATATATTAATAAAAAACATATTAAACATTTTTATTAAGATATGCCCACATAATTTTACACTATTCCTCAGTAATGTCAACAGAGGGGTAGTGTGGAAATACATTTATAAACTTTAATGGAATGCTAGGTGTTAAGTCCTTTAAAGTTTATGTTCTCCCCTTTCTGACAATAGCAAGGGCAAAGTTTAATTGAAAGTTCCAGTAATGTCAACATGGGAAAAATTAATTTTACACAGGAATTCAACAAAATGCAAGCAGGATATATTTCTAGTAATGTGGTGAGGAGTGTTTTATGGAGCTGGATCCATCTCATGCTGTGATGCAAAAGGTAAGTTAAAAAAATGTAACTTCACACTTTCAAAATGCATATCAAAGCCCAGAGTGAGTTGTAGAAACTGTTACAAAATAGGCCAAGTTCTGTATGTAGTACTACATCACTGGGTAGCTTTGGCAATCTGTGCATTGACTACCTATGCAAATGACTCCACAATTCACAAACATGCTGAAAACTGTCTATGATCCTGGTTCCATCTCCCATACATTATCGAACCAGAAATGCATACCAACAGCTGACATGTCAGTAAAAGAGGATGTAAGAGTTCTTTCACTCTGATGTGATATAGCATTATATTGCTGAGCAAGAATACGATTAAAGAATGTAGGGAAACCATGAAAAGCATCAATGCTGTGTGGCAGCAAAATGCTGCCTGTTACACTGTCCCCTGTGATGCAGTTTAACCTGCTATCAAACCTATCCATACACACAAACTCCCCAGTCTCTTGATGTCATAAAGCTTGATGGCCATTCCCAGAAGTGGATCCCTTAGTAAAATACATGTTAATGAAATGCCATCCACCAGCACAGGCAATGAGGTGAAAATCTTTACAAAACATTCCTGTCCATACCTGCGGATGGTTGTGCACTATTGTAATATACTGTGGACAACAGGATTTTGTCTGTTTCAAGAAACTATGCGATTTTCATGGTTGGACTCCCACCTCTCTGTCTTCACCAGTTCTGTAAGCTGGCAAGCATGCACATACTCTACAGACACAACATTCCCTTGTAATCAGTAGCACACAAATATATAGTTTGTCAGTGTATATAGTGCACCATGCTCACCTGTGCATGATTTCACACCATTGTATGTTTTCTGTGCATTGTGTTTTACAACCAGAATCCATTTTTTATGGTCACTGACTGCATACTAAGCATCATGAGCACAGACTAGTTACGTCAAAGTTCACCATGGTGGCCTGTATTTCCTTTTACTCCATTACTCCTATAAAAAAAAACTGACCGCCATATTAGGCAGGGCAGAGGTTAACACTAGTGTGTTTGGCCTGCCATTGTTGCCAGTACTTAACTTGTAAAACGTAGCGTGACCATTTTTCAGTGGCTTTTCAACTGCTGTTTCTGCTCTGACTTGGTAAAAAGGGTTCAAAGACATTAAATTAATCAGTACAATACTTCTGAATCAAAATAAAATTGATGCTTTCTAGCATCTGCTTACTTGATACCAAGTTCACTGGTTCCATTAACTTTCATCAGAGCCCCAGCAAACAGAGAACTCCAGAAAGTTTAACCTTATAACAAATTAAAATCATTGTATCACAGTCATTCAAGCAATACTAATCCAGCTTAAATTTTATCCCTCACAAATTCTACTGCTGTCTTTTCATCACCTTCATTTTTTATTGGAGTCTCAGCTGTAATATCTCCTCAAAAAAAGTATACATCTCCAGTAGTGGTATAGGCATACCTTAGGCCCTGGGTGGTTTTTAAACCACGGGCCTCCTAACAGTTTTTTATATTTCATTTTTGGGACATGCATAAATACCCATGTTCTTTTGGATTCATCTCCCTGATTTAATAATATTCACACTATTGTTGTTATAACATATCGATGTCCATACCCATCAATTACAGCCTCTTGACTGTATATAACTTAATGTGAGTAAAAATGGCCACAGTAAGTATTCAAACTTGCTTTATAACAATGTGCACTCTTTCTGCAAAGCCATGACTATTTAAGTTGAGTATGACTGCTGGAGTCAGATATTTGCATCTACAGAAAGCCCCCAAAGTCAGCAATTACAGCCCCACTGTTGGCTGTGTATACCTTAGATATCTGGTTATGGTAAAAATAATTAAATTACTAAGGACAAAAATGTATGTCAAGTTTGATTCACACAAACAATTGGTAGCCCACGTTGTTGTTGTATCTTTCGGCTTTTGGGGTCGCCACAGCAGAACTTCGGTCTGCTAATGATTGGCAGTAGATTTTTACATGCCGAGTTGCTGGCCCTGACGCACAACCTTCAACAAAGGTACGCCCATTCACGCATGTCTCCACACAGAAGACGCTCTAGCTGAGAATCGAACAGGACAACGTCTTACTGTGAGGTGACAACGCTACCGCAGCACCACCACTGCAGTATTCTATCTTATTTCTCACAAATGTATACTAGTCCTACAAAAACAAACTATTTAAACTGTGCAAAAAGAGGGTACGTTACTTTCATCCACAGACATCCCCACACCTAGTAGATATGTCTACTTTGCTGTGTACATCTCAATGATTGTAATAAAAGTAATTCTAACCCTTTCTGCAAAAGAACAAAGCCAAAGCCAACACATCTTTTTTTTCTTCTTTTGGCTGCTCCCATTAGGGGTCGCCACAGCGGATCATTTGTTTCCATTTCTTCCTGTCCTCTGCATCTTGCTCTGTCACACCAACCACCTGCATGTCCTCTCTCACCACATCCATAAACCTTATCTTAGGCCTTCCTCTTTTTCTGTTACCTGGCAGTTTCATCCTTAGCATCTTTTCTCCAATATACTCTGCATCCCTCCTCAGCACGTGTCCAAACCAACATAATCTTGCCTCTCTGGCTTTGTCTCCAAACCTGCCAACCTGGGCTGACCCTCTAATATACTTATTCCTAATCCTGTCCACCCTCATCACACCCAGTGCAAATCTTAACATCTTTAACTCTGCCACATCCAGCTCTGACTCCTTCCTTTTTTGTCAGTGCCACTGTCTCCAACCCATATAACATTTCAGTCTTACTGGTACTCGTATGTCAACAATCACTCCTGACACTCTTCTCCACCCTGCCTGTACTCTCTTCTTCACCTCTCTTCCACACTCACCATTACTCTGAACTGTTGATCCCAAGTATTTAAACTCATCCACCTTAGCCACCTCTACTCCCTGCATCCTCATCATTCCTCTATCCTCCCTCTCATTCACACACATATATTCTGTCTTAGTCCTGCTGACCTCCATTCCTCTTCTCTCTAGAGCATATCTCCACCTCTCTAGGGTCTCCTCCACCTGTTCCCTACTCTCACTACAGATCACAATGTCATCTGCAAACATCATAGTCCACGGGGACTCCTGTCTGATCTCGTCTGCCAACCTGTCCATCACCATTGCAAATAAGAAAGGGCTCAGAGCTGATCCTTGATGTAATCCCACCTCCACCTTAAACGCCTCCATCACTCCTACCGCAGACCTCACCGCTGTCACACTACCCTTGTACAGATCCTGTACCACTCTTACAAAGCCAAAGCCAACACATAATAAGAGAAAAATAAATTATTCTGTTTCTATAATTGGAAAGATGCTAGAATAACAGTTTTGCATTGGCATGCATTTTCTAAACGATATAATTTTTAAATATCAAATATGTGTCGTTTAATGAATGCCAATATCAATAATTTGCAAGAAAATCACATTTTATTAGGAACAAGCTGAAAATATGAAGGAAAGTCATGGACATTCTGTGAAATTTGAGACAGTTTCAACTCTGTTTCACAAAATCAGTTGTTATAAAATAAATATTTCCATGTATTCCATACAAATGCACTCTAGTCATGAAAAAATACTTTAAAATTAGCAGACAGTAAGTTGCTTTCATCCACTTCCACACATGCCTCCTTATTTTGTGACTGCAATCCTTAATGAGTTCCCAGACTAAAAATATGAGGCAAAGTCAGGGACATCTTGTGAAACCTGGGCCAGTTTTAACATTGTTTCACATAAACAGCAACCAAAGAATAAACATTCAACCTATTTTAAGCAAGTGCACACACGTCTTATAAAGCCACACTTTACACTGAGCAAATTATACTAAGGTAAGTTGCTTTTATTCACAGATAACCCCTCCCCACATTTAGTGAGTGCAATCTTTAATGATTTTTCTGAAAACTATACATTTTATGAGGCACAGATCTAAACATGATACAAAATAAAGGCTATTCAGTGACATCAAGGAAATTTTAAATTTTAATGCTGTGGAAGTTAATAGATATTTCATTTATTATACCCCATCTCCCCATATTTTCCATTTATCCCTTTTTCTGTATAACTTTTTACGTACAAAACTGTTTTTATTGCTATCAACTGACTGCAATATTATAGAATTGTTTGTGTGTAGTCAAGCATACTATTGTATTAGTTATATTTTTGCAAGTAGGAAAGCATAGTAATTAATAGGCTAGTTTTATTTAGGGTATGCCTATTGCATGCTGAGATTGGAATGTCATGGCTGTAGTAAGTGGAGGGTTCCATGGATAAGTTTGGATAACTTATTTTGCTTCATTATTAAACTTTTTTTTTTCATTTCGAGGTAGTTTTCTTGTAATATCTTTTTGCCTGAGATAGACAAATTTAAGGTTTAGACTAGCAAGGGGTCCATAGGATGTAGCAATATTTTTGGTTCTATGTCCCTAGCTTTACAGCCAGCTTGGGATATGCCTTTAACAATTTGCATTCCTGGTAGAGTAGGTGTCTTGATGTTCATTTTATTTTTACCTTGTTCTGTATTTTTCTGTGGATTTTAGTGTGTTTTCTGGTGTTGAGTATTTTTGTTTCTTTTATTACTTTGCTTGTTTACCCTGACAGAGTTTTCATGCATTTCTTTAAAATGTAAGTATGCATATACATGTGAATTATGGCTGGTTGATTTTTTTTTTTACTTTTTTGTTGTTTGTTTTATTAGCACTGTAACAACACAATAGGACTTTTTAGTTATTTTTTAAATGTTTGTAAGTATGCATATGCATGTCACATTAGGTGTCTTTATATACTAATGTAAAGTTTTTAGGAAAGTGTATGTGTATATATTTACTGTTTTTGTTGTATGTTGTGGCTGTGTATACAGTTCTGTATGACTGTGCTTTCAATATGGTACTATGTTATGTGTGGGAATTTCCAAAGCATTTGTGTATCCGTGCATTTCATTTTCAATTACTACTTTATAATGATTTATGTGCATGTGAATATGATTTTTTATGGATGCTCTGTGTCTGCATATTGTTATGCTGGGGCTATATATGTTGGGTTTTTTCCCTACTTTTTGTGTTATGGGTTGTCTTGTGCTGGGAGTAAGCCTTTTTGGGATACACTTATTGATCTGCGCTTGTGGAACATGCTTTATGCATGCTATTATTTTACAGTAAAATATATACAATTTTAGTTTAAAATATCAGATACAATGGTTTCTTCAGAAGTTCATCCTTTTGTTTTATATCTCGGTGTATAGTTTTAATCTCTTTCTAGTTAAGTCTGTTAAAGTTGTTGAGGTTTACTGTATGCTTATTATAATTTCAGGACATTATTTCTGAATGCTGAACTGCTTTATTTCTTGTCTATCTTTTTAAGGGTTGAGTCTTTGTTTTCTTTTTTGTTCTTTCTCTTATAGATTTCTTAAAGGACATTTTTTCCCTCAGCCACTGTTATCTCCTGTTTTTTCCTCTAATTTTGCAATTTTTTTGTTCATTGTCTTCTGCAACTGTTTTCATTCGTAGGCTTCTTCTCATATTCTTTTTTTACTTCTTACACTCTCTCTCCAATGTTCATTTTTACTTTATTGTTTGGGTGTAACGGCTTTAACTGTGAGATTTATGATTGCAAGTGTTTAATACTGAACACTAAACAGTGATTGCTGTAATTATTTAGTAACTTATGATAGCTGTCATAGATGCACTGAAGTGTTTTTTATAGGGGAGTGATTTTTCCAAGTGTTATTTATACACACTAACTCTTGAGCCTCTTTTGAGCTTCCAAGATGGCTGCACACTGATCAATAGCTTAATTTCAGATCTCCCAGTGTGAAAACAAATGATAAATAAGAAGACAGTGACACTGTCAGACTGAGTAAAATTCAGTTACTGACTAGTAAGTCACTTCCTGGATGCCAGCAAAGAAAAATGTAGAGAACCTGAATGAAAATCAGCCTGAAAAGTTGAAGAGAAAACACTAGCTGGAAAGAATTCTGCAGTTGTTCAGCAAAACAAGTTCAAACCTCAGCTTTGGTACAAAATGTGGCTTCCAGAAATTTAGAGGAAAAATAAATATTCTCAGGAAGTAATTAAAATAAACCAAACACTGAATGAGTATATAAATTCAGATAACAAAAGGCTAGGGAAAAAAAGATGAAGCTTTAAATTGCTTTTCAGAAGAAATGATAACAGTGCAAAAATCAGACGTTGAAATGAAGAAGAGTATGTCTGAGCATGGAGCGTCTCAAGAAGAGCTGTTTTAGAAAATGGTAGGAGTTAGATGACAAGAGTGCACAGAGAAAGCCTGAGATTTTCTGCTGTACACGAGAAACTGGAAAGGGCCAACAATATTAATTTTATGAAATCACAAATAAGCAACTGGACTGGTAGGATTTATTAGTTAAAAGGGCATACTGAGTGTAAAGCTCCTAGCCATGAGAAAGCAGCCAAGACCTGTATTAGTAAAGGATGCAATCATACCAGCAGAAAGATTTGATCCTGACAGAACTGTGGCAGAAGACAATGGTATTAAACGTTGGAGAGTAGAGTGCTTGTGGGAAATGATAACTCACAGTATACCAGGAAGAAGAGAAACAAATTTTTCCTAGCAATCAAGAAGTCTTGCGGTTCAGGTATGAAATTCAAGCTGCCGTAAACAGCTGCCTTTAGAGTACTGTTTCTTCAAGGACCAAATATATTTCTGCAACGGAAGAGGCTAAGGAAGAAATAAAAGTTTATCCAGCAAAAAGTGAGCCAGCAAACAGAAGGGGGCTCTGATGTTCATTCTTCTGATAATTAAAATCTTAGAGAGACTTTGCCAGTGAAACATTTTCCAACATTCCAAAGGAAAATGCTTGAGAGACAAAACAAAAACACAGGACTAGAAGAATTGGGAGCACTTGGACTTGAACCAGAGTCTGGGGTTAGGAAATGGAGATGAGCAGGAAGAAGACCAGCAACACTAAAATCAGTGAATAAATGGGAGATTATAAAGCATCAATCACATTGTAAAATATGGCTTTGCAAGAAAATGTGGCTGAAAAAGACTGGATTTTTGATGACTTTGTTAAACTTGTGGATGGACTGCACAGCATACACCCCAGTTTATGTCAGTAATGTTTGGAAAGACACTAAAAGGGTGAACATAACTGTAAGTAAAACAATTTTTATTCTTAATGGTATTTGTATAATGCATTTCATAATATAAACTGCATGTTATATATAGTAAAGCAGTTTTATGTACTGTGTACTTAGAGGTATTTTTAGTGACTGTTATATATGTTAAAGATATTTAAAGTAAACAAGTACTTTTTAGTTGTAAGAAACAAAGGCTTTATATTATACCAAGATAAGAAAAGCTGGACAAAAGCTGTTAATATGCTATGATCTTGCAATGCTAGGGAGGAGGTGGGGTGTAAAATTACACTGATTATATTATATGCAGAATAAAGATATTCTGTCTTATTTTTACAAGGGTGAATCTAGATTAATACCATTGGCTTAATCTATAAATGAGTGTTTTTGTAAGCAAGTAGGCTTGAAAAATAATATAAAAATGATAAAAGCCACTAAAAATGCTAAATTTCTTACATCTGCAAAGATATTTTTTTCGATTAGAAAATATTCAGCGAGATTCAAGAAGTCTGCAACTGAGGGCAGTTGTACAGTCTGTCCTGAGTGAAATTTACAATAATTCATTACTGACTACTTTTACACGGAGACAAGCTGTCTGCATGTACAAGCAATAAATTTAGAGCATTCTGAGCATTCTTTGTTGAGGGGGATGCAAAAGTTAAAAGTACAATGGCCAGCAGTTCAGTAAAAAATAAAGTTTGCAATTATGGGAAATGATAAGAGATAGCAGCCTTAATACTTTAACAAATTTAATAAAACAGTGTGCAATTTAATATTATTTAAAGACAGACAATGAACTTTTCCTCAGTGCTAAACGTTAATGCTTTCCGAAAGCATATAAACTGTTTTTCACAACTGAAGGAGAAACAGCGATAAGAAAAGGACAGACAACAATCAATGTGCAAGTTGGAATACAGGCTAGCATAAGCTTTAGCATGGGTAAACTTTATTTTAGGTTAGGTATTCCTGCAGATTTGTAACAACTGTTCCTGTTGTATAATTTATTTTTGAACATATGCATTGTTTTGTATCTTTGTTTTCAGTTAATATGGGGTAGGGTGTTCTGAAAATGTATTTAGGTTTTCTGTTTGAGGGTTTTCATTAAAACAAAAAGTCTTCAAAATGTGTTCAAGTGAAGACAAGTACAAGGAACTGTATAAAAGATCAGCCTGCCAAACATTACTGTGTGTATGTACTACAAAATGTGGAAATACACATTCAAAAAAGTTATGTAGGAACAATAACTTTTATAATGGCTACACTATCCAAATCATTTTGGAATATAAATGACTTTACAGGTATAGACAAAAAAGGAATGAAGAATGAATTATATTAAGAAATGCAGAGTGCAAATAGCAATGCAGCAAGAGACACATTTTGAAAGAAATGAGCATGTGAATTTGACAGAGAAAGGATTTTAAAATGGTTATTCAGCAGAATATCACGGACAATGGAAAATGGGAGTAATTCTACTAATTGTTAGAGGGGCTACAATAGTGACAGAAGAGAAAAAAATGCTGGCTTATATTAATAAACGGTTATTGGAAATGGGTAGATAATTACACTGGCATGTGTTTATATTCCACCAAAACTTGCTATTATGGAGCTTAAGAAAATTTTAGAAAAAGAATCAGCTTTCAGTAGGGAATGTTACTTATAGGTGGAAACTGGAACTTGATTTGTAATCATGAGGATGTATATGGGGACATAGAAGGGAAATATAACAGCAGAAAGTATATCCCTGAATTCAGTAGGAGGAACTCAAACATAATTTATGTATTATTCCCCATGGTATAAGTGGGTTAGACTACACAGAAATTATATTTCACAGGAATGTGTGCATTTAACAGAAAACTTCAACAGAAATCCAACAACTATGTCAGATCCCATACGAAATAAAAATTCAGGGTAAGGAAGTAAAGAATGAGACTCAACAATTAACAGTTAAGACAGAATGAGATTAGATAAAAATGGTGATTCTTCTCTAAGTTGTGTTTGAACAAAGGAACCAGGCAGGAGTGTCCTATTTCCCCTTTGTTATTTGCTTTATACCCCAAGCAGACTTCAAAGAATTTTTCACCAGGTACATATCAAATGTTGGAGGTGGGATGAGGAAGAAATAGGTCACTGGGAGCATATGTTCTGGGAGTGTAATGAGCTGCCAGATTTTAAAAATGCCCTACAGAGTACTCTGACAGAAACATTGGGTGAGCAAATGTTTGCAACTAAAGAAATTATTTTTTCAGCAAGGACATAGAATCTAAATTGCCTAGAAATAGTAAGGCCTTATTAAGTTTAATTCTGTTGGCTACCAACAAAGCAATTACTAGAAAATGGAAATCAAAGGCTAAACCAACTGTATTTGAAGTGATGAATATTATAAAAGAGATAAAAGAACTGGAAGATGGATCTTAAGAAAAGGAAAGGAACAACTTAGAAATAAATGGAAGTTGTGGGAACAATTCATGCAAAATGATGTTCAGGAGGAAGAGGACTAAGGTTTAGTGGAAGACAGGAATTCAGCAATTTCTGTAATGTTGAACTGGTGATAGTTATAAAGAAACAAAAGATATATGATGCATTATGTATGTAAATGGAAACAATGTTAATATGGTTTGTTTTCTGTTCTTTTCTTTTTTTTTTATTTCTCTAAGAATTTTGGGTTTCTAATACCACAATAAGAATGGATCCCATTCCTAAGTCAGGGTATAATTAAAAAATAATAAATAAACAGAGATCTCTCAGGGTAAGGTACCTGCTATGTCCCCAAACAAAAAAATGTCAATATCAAGGTGCAGGTACTCCACGACTATCGAAGCCAACCATCAACCAAAAAAGCAAAAATCAATAAAAAATTTTTAGACTTGAACAGCAAAAGAACTTTATTCCATGGGTTGTTAGTGCTTTCACGTCTACTCTGGACGCTTCTTCAGACTTTAATAAAACACTTCATCACTTCTGTATTTAAACACTTATCAATTGAACAGTTAACCAATGAAAGCCTTTGTACGAATACATAACTATAAAAAGTCAGAAACTTCTAAATAGATAAAAAGTCAGAAACTTATATTGTGAAAATTAAGACTTCAAAATTCAACATTGACATTAAAATGGATGTAGTAATAGATTATAACTGTTATTAACATTTCAGATGGCAAATAGCATATAAATATTTAAAAATACAAGAGCATATAAAAAAACAGCATGTAATAAAAACATTTCAAGTGTATGAAACTACTGAAAAACTTCTAAAAATACATATTCCTACTAACACCAAGAAACATGAAAAAGTCAAAGGTATAGCAATAAATAACTGCTAATGCTTAAGATGACTACTGACTAGAAAGGGTTTCAGAGTAACCCTCTCATTGAGGCCATGTCCTTCATCTGCTTTCATTCTGATGATCCATTTACATTCTTCCCTTTCAGTGAAGTTACTAACATTGCCTAATCTCAATGTGGTGTGTATCAATTCAATAACTAAGAACTCAAAGGTGTGTGTGGTGCCTTGTGATAGAACATGTCTAGCCAGTGCGTTCCTGTCATTCTCCCTGTTGATCGCATATAAATGCTCTCTAACCCTTTCCCTCAACGTTCTATTTGTCATACCGACATAGAAAGCCTGGCATTTGGTGCAGATGGCTAAATAAACTATGTTCCTTGTCCTACAGTCTGCATAATGATCGAATTTATATAGCACACCTGTGTCCGGGTGCCTAAAGTTATTCCTGCCCAGTACGTATTTGCACTGATTGCAACTGCGACATGGAAAGGTACCCATTCTAACAGTGAGTGGTTGATCTTGAAGTTGCCTTTCATAACATAACATGTTCCTTAAAGATCTAGTATTCTTGTAGGAAAAACTGGGGTGAGGACCTTGATGGTTGGCTTCGATAGTCGTGGAGTACCTGCACCAGGGTATAATTAAAGTTCATGAAATTAGTATTGTTTCAATCTTTGATGTTAGCCATAAGTGCTCTTCGCAGAACCCAGAATGCGCCCAGTGATGACTCCTGCAATTCGTACAAAGTTACATGTATTGGTAACATATCTAAGTACAACTGTAAATTCTTTTTTTATAAGACCCATTGCTCCTATACTACTACTGGAACTGGAACCGTCTGGGTATCTTTCTTCCATATTGCCCTCGTTTCTGCCTGCAAATCATGGTACTTTATGATTTTGTATCTCTCTCTGTACATAAGACATTGTAGTCACTGGGTGTAATGGTTTCAATAATCAATGGTACTTTTGTCTTCTTTTCATGGGCTACTACATGTGGTTTACTTGCTCTATTTTCTGAACTGTTGGTAATGGATGGTCCCATGTGATATAAACAATCATTTTCTAGGATGCTTTGTGGCTCATGTTTCCAGTGTTTTTCAGCTACTCCAATATTATAATGTTTGCACAATCCCCAATGCAACAGTCTTGCTACATTATTATGTCTTTAAGTATACAGTCTTTCTGCAAATAATATATCACAACCAGGAACAAGATGTGTGACTGTTTCCAGTTCTGTTTTACAAAACCTACTTTTGTCTGTTTCTCCCACATGTTCAATGGACTTAGTAAACCAACGTGTACATAGTCCACTATCTTAAGACAACAATATTAACCTTTCATCTTTAAAGTTCACCTTTCCTTAACTATTCCTGCATTCGATCCTGATCAACATGAGGTTGTTCCAAGAGTTTCCTATACTTGCAACTATATTTTTGCATTTTCACATTTCTTCCCTTCTCATCTGATCCTTCACCTTATATTCTTTCTTTTTTTTTGGCACATTCAGTTGCTACCTGATTTTTATCTACTTCTAGTTTGATTTCCATTCCTGCTTGATGCTTCTGCTAAACTAAGCAGGGAAGTCATCTTAGACTTGATCTCCTCATGTTTCAAAACCTTCACTACATTTGGGTCTTGTGAGGTCAGCAGATTTGTATGCAGGTCCAGCTATCACAGATCTATAAACATAATCAATTTTGTGGAGGCCCATACCTCCTTCAGAATGGGGAATATACAGTCTTGGTATGCACTGATTTTTAGAAATCATTTGGTGAGCATGAAGCATCCTTTTTGTTTTCCTGTCCAAATTATCCAACACCTTTTGGGGCCAGTCAATCACTCCAAAACTGTAAGCTAGGACAGGAATAGCAAATTGATTTACAGCTTGGACTTTGTTCCTAGATGTCAATGCTGTTTTTATTATTAATTTAAGCCTTCTAAAATATTCCTTAGTGAGTTTTATTTGCATTTGTTCATGTTTTATTGTTGATCCTTCATCAATCCCCAAATATTTATACACTCCCTCTTGCTCAAGTTCTTTTATATCACATTTCTGTCCCAAACTGATATTTTCTTGGTGCTGCAGCTTTGCTACTTTAAAGGTTGCTTTTGCACATTTATCAAGACCAAATGACATTCTTATATCATCTGAAAAAGTTCTGGCCACTTTAGTTGTGCTTTCAGTTCCTCATCTGATGAGCTATACAGTTTTAAATCATCTACAAAAAATAAGAAGTCTTTACACTTTGTTGTTTTCTGGAAGCCAAATTATTGCGATGACCTAATCTGTTAAGTAGACAGCTTAATGGGTTAAATGCAAGACAAAAACGCAACGGTGAAAGAGAGTCACCCTGGAATATCCTCCTTTGAATTTTTATCCTTGAAATAATAATCTGTCCTTTATCACGGCTTAACTGCACAGTGGTTTCTACTGTTTCATGGTTGCTGTAATGTAATCGATTGGCATAGGGTGCATCTTATACATTTTTAAGCCCTCTTTTATCCATGAATGTGGGATACTGTCAAATGCTTTTTTATAATCTATCCAAGCCATACTTAGATTCTTCCCCTTTTTACAGTTCTTCATTATGACTTTATTTAACGTCAAATGATCCTTTGTTCCATATGACTTTTTCAATTACTTTTTTGTTCTACTGCCAAAATTGAGTTTTCTTCTAAATGACTATTAACTATGTCAGCATCGATTTCAGTGTATAGTTTATACGTCATTGGAAGGCAAGTTATTGGTTTATAGTTTTTAGGATAACTTGCATGTTCTCTCTTAAGTAGGAGTACTGTTTTTTCCTGTTGTTAGCCAGGTTTGTGTCTGTTCAGGGTGTGCATACACACACACACACACACACACACACACACACACACACACACACACACACACACACACACACACACACACATATATATACTGGGGGGAGGGGTCCTGCAATTTATGGTTTAATGAATCATAATTAATTCAGCTAATTAAAATCATCAAACAAAACTCCTGGACTCTGAAAAGGGAGAGTTAAAGCACCTGCCACCCATGCTAGCCCTTGCTTCCAGGTTGTAGGATGTGAGTTTTTGCCAGGTTTCTAAAGTTTTTTTTTATTTCAATTAATTGTTGCTTGATGTAGCTATAACTCAATGAAGTGTCACAAATTATGTAATTACGATTCACACATATCTTCATATATATATATATATATATATATATATATATATATATATATATATATACACATACACACACATATACACACACACACACACACACACACACACACACACACACACACACACACACACACACACACACACAACGAGAGAAGCAGCCCTTTTAATTGAGGGCAGATTCACTGAATATGCAATTTCTTTTAGCTCATCCCCCTTTACAAAAGTGGTTAGATCCAGAAGGATGCTTAAAAACAGCTGTGCAGGCAACCCTCCCACCACATGTATGGGTGGGTAGTGCAGCCTTCCTCTGCTGCAGATCTCTAAGACTTGCTACTTGTGTAAGGGCAAACTCAATGAAATGACATTCTGATGAGTTTGTCATCAACATAATGAATAACACTCACTAACAGGTAGACAGACAGATATACAGATCTATGCATGTGCGTGTAAAACAAATCTCTCTATGTATATGTACATATATATATATATATATATATATATATATATATATATATATATATATACACATACACAAACACACACAAGTCTATAAGGAATACTCAAAAACAAAACAAAAATAAAAAAATAAAAGAAACATTGAGTACAAATGCTTTTTAGGTCCATAGATATATACTAGGCAAATAACCAATGTGACCTTTAAAATCCTAGCCATGCAACCCAAACATATCCCAGAAGTTAGCAGGCCTTAAGTTATTTTAAGGGATATATGTTAGGGTATGATTTAATGGCTGCCTCTGTCCATCAGAGACAGGTGTCAGACCTGGAGTAAATTTCTGATTTCCCATCCAATGGCCAGGGTTGTACTTGAATAGAATTGATGGAAAGCCTATTCAGGGAATAGGGATTCTGTGAGATAAATACCAGTCCCTCCAGGATGTTGTATTAAAGTTGCAAGCAAAATTTAAATCCTTAGATATGGTAGTTCTGATGCTGTTTGTTTTGCGGATATGCAAAAGGTCTATCAGAGCAGGATCCAAGGATGCCTTGTATGCCAAGCATAAATCACCTCTCAGCAGTCTGTAGGAAATATAGTATAGTGCATAAAAAAAAAAAAAAAATATATATATATATATATATATATATATATATATATATACATATATATATAGGAGCTCCTGTGCTAAACCTGACTGACAGGACATCTATAACTCTCTCATACTGTCCACTCCTTACCTCATTTTCTCCCTTTCCTCAGGGTTTATTACTACTCAAATATACACACATATATATATATGTATATATATATATATATATATATATATGTGTGTGTAAAGGAAATCTCATTTGTTCAAAACTATTATTTAATATGTACATAGTACTCATTTTATTTTTCCCACAGTGATCTTCACTGAAATGCTTGTATGCTTTTCTTTTTGAACCTGTATCTACTAGGAAACTGTATTGAATACTACTTTGAATAGATTAACTAGATGATGTGTATTCTCCATCTTACTGTATGTATACTATTGTACTATCTAATTATTGTATTTTGCTTATATTTCTGTGGAGCTTTTCTCCCTGGGCCTCTGCTGAAAATGGGCTTCTGAACCAGTCAGACTAATGTCTACAGTCAAATGTAAATAAATAAATATATTTTTCTCTGATTTTTCCTAGGGCAGAAGGGTTGGAAATTACTCTGAAATTCCTGGAGAACTAAGGATGAGTACACTTTAGAAGTGTCAAATAATGGTGTGCTTCTGGATACCGAGGAAGATGCCCCAGATAAGGAAGGATTAAAAATGTGTTGGAGGGTGAAAATTAAATCTTTGCAGTTTGAAGACCATAGTAGGGATCCTTTAGAGCTGGTTAGCTTTTTTTTTTTTTTTTTATCTAGGATACTGTTGGTTTTATGTTCATGGCTACATATTAAGTAGGATGGGGAGGAGGATGGAGATCTGAATGCAATTTGGTTTGGAAGGGAGGGACAGATGAGACTTGACGGCAGTATGGATAATTCATTTAAGAGTTAAGTTTCTGCTTAAGGGTGTGAGAACAAGGAAGACTGTTGGGACTGGCGAAATGAAGACTTATGGTGTTCGATTACATGTTTGGAAAGCTGACATACGAAGACAAAATGCCCTTGATACATGGGGAAGGTCTGTGCATCCAGACTGTCCAGGCTTTGCGTTTAATCAGGATTTTTGTTTTTTCTCAGCCATTAGTTTAAAATTGCTTATAGAATTTAGTGTTAATATCTTTAAAACAGAGGATGGCAGAACTGTTAAAAATTCAAAGTAGAATTTAAACTGTTCTTTACAGCTAAAGGGAAACTAAATTCACACAACTGAATGCCCTTCAAAACATAAATAAAAAAATTAAAAATAATTAAAACATTTATTTTTGCACCCCGCATCCCCAAGATCCTTGCTACTTATATATACCAACTCTAAGACTGTACTACACTGGGGAAAGGGCAAATTCATGTTCATCATTAAAGCAAATATCACACATGAAAAGACTGGCAATTTGTGATCTTTACAGTTTTGATCAATTTTGCCTGTCTTTTTATCACTTAAATGCACTTAGAATATGTATATATGTACTTATTTATTTTACAATTTGATGTCACCAGTTGGCATAATGGTTAAGGTCTTCGCCTCCCATGCACGAGTTACAAGATTTGATCCTGACCTCCAGGCAATGCCTATTTGGAGTTTGCGTGTTCTCCTTGTGTCTCTGTGGGGTTCCTCCCACCTGGAGAAAAAAAAAATAATTCCAGTGTTTCCTTTTCAAACTCACCAAGGAAAGGAGCTGTGGACAGCAGCACAGACTCTACATGGTGCCCTATTGGAATAGGAGGTGTTGTATAAACCAGCCACTTTGGGCTTCTACTGTGGTGCGTAGTGATAGCAGAGCATGGATCACAGACTTTGTGCCATGGCAGAGCTAGCCACTTGACAGTGTAAAATATGGCTCTAGGTGATTCAGTTGTGTTGAATAATATCACCAGATGGGCATGGATATTTGCCGGTGATAAGTGGATTGAGGATCTGGCCTACTCCATCCTATGCCAGGGACCTAGCCTAATGGTGGGAGTGGTGTATTTGCCCATACTGACCAGTGTGTGACCATCATAAATTCCAGCAGCCATGGGTCAATAAGCTACTGGCCGGCTATTGTCCAGTCGCCCAGCCTGGCTTACCTGGGATAGTTCTGCTGAGAGAAAGCCGGACCTATAACAAATCACTGTGTTAAATATGAACTAAAAATTGCTACACTCAATGTATCTAGGAGACAAGATGGAAAGGCAGTGCAGCGAAGTCACTTGGCTTAGGATCCAGAGTCTACTACTCAGGAGGAGGACCGGCTAGAAATGGTGTGGAAATTGTGGTGAGGGAGAGGCTTCAAAGGACAGTGAATGATGTCATCAGAATTAGTGACAGCCTCATGGCAATCAGACTCCAGCCTAATGACAGGGCAGTACTCATAATCTCAGCCTATGTCCCAGACAGAGAGGAGAAGAGTGCATTCAGACAGCAGATGCATGACAGCATGAATTGGTGTTGATAATGGGTGACTTGAATGCAAATATTGCGACAGACAGAACACGACATGAGGACTGCCTGGATCCACATGAATGGGGCAAAAGGAATAAAGAAGGACAGGCCACTCTAGACTTCTGTCTGGGAAATGGCTTGATAGTAAACAACACATGGTTCAGAAAGATTAGGACAGTCGCAAGATCATATACAAAAGTGGCCAACATGCAGTTCTGAAAGACCTCCTGCTAGTAAGGAAATAGTACTGGGGAGAATCAGTGATTGCAAAGTCATCCCCAGTGAAACAGCCAGTCCACAACATACTGGTTGCAACCATCAACTGAAAACAGTGTCAAAGAAGTCACTAAGGGCAAGAGACACGAGGCTGAAGACCTGGAAGTTGACTGGAGAGAAAGCACAGCAGTTTAAGGAGTTACTCAGGGCTCTGGCACCTCAAGAAGAAGAGGAAATAGGTGGACTGAAGAGGAATGGCAGTGCCTCAAAGCAGCATGCGTGAGGACTACAGAACAGATATGCAGCCAAGCCAGGTGTGGAAATAAGCTATACAAGAAAGCTAGTGGTGGAATGCATAAGTCCAGGAAGTCATCAAAAGAGAAAGAATGAATGCAGGAAAAAGTGGGGGACAGAAAAGACAGACCTATGAAGGAATACTGGTTGGCTAAGATAGGAGTTCTAATAGCAAATAACAAGACACCAGAGTTACTCTACCAACATCTAAAAAATAAACCAATAAATGGCACAAAGAAAGTATATCAGGTTGCAAGGCAAAGATGGAATGATCTTATTCAGGTATATAGGGCATTTAGAGACAACTACCTCTGGGAATGTTTGGGGTTATCAAAAAGTAGCAGAGAATCATCAAAAATACTATGTAGTAGATTCTATAGGAATGACGCGGCGGTGGTGCTGCGGTAGCGTTGTCGCCTCACAGTTAGACGTTGCCCGTTCGATTCTCAGTTAGAGCGTCTTCTGTGTGGCGACATGCGTGAATGGGCGTTCCTTCGTTGAAGGTTGTGCGTTAGGCCCGGCAAGCCAGCACGTAAAAATCTAGTGCCAATCATTAGCGGACCAGAGTTCCGCTGTGGTGACCCCTAACCGGGAAAAGCCAAAAGACATAACAAATAACTGGTTCTCTGAGAGAACAGCTGATGCATGGAACAGACTATCAAACTGCAGTAATGCAAGCACTAGTTTAAATATTTTTAAGATCAGCCTGGACACTTATTATGGGAACAACGGTTTTGGTATATTGGCAGGCTAGAAGGGCATTAATGCCCATGCTTGAAATATTTGTATGTATGCATTTATGTAATAGTACAATAATCAGTAGCAAACAGAAATACACCACCCCAATGAGCAAAAAGTGTAATCAAAAACCGAGATAATAAATTAATGCGGCTTCTTTATATCCAGTATCAGTAAACTGCAACACTGTAGTTATTATCTTAGAAATTGCCAGTAGTGAACAATGTATCAACAAGACAGAACAATGTAATATTATTTAAACTTAGTAACAATGCAGTCAGTAAAACAACCATGCTAATTTTAGAAATAAACCCATGTGAAGTGCAGTCAGCAAGTTAGTAAGTTAGAAAACAGACTATGATTTCACTGTATGTAATAAGGCAGTAGTAAAATCAATCACAGTACAACCAACCTGAGATACAGAAGCTGTGAAATGTAAATAATTTAGAACTTGCAAGCAGAGGTTGCCTTACCTATTGTGGACTAAACTCTTTTATCGGCTACTCGATAGCATTAAAACAGATTCAGCACAGCAGAACACTGAACTAAGGAAGTCTCCTGATCTTTAAAATCTATAAAACGAGCTAATCAAAAAAGGTACTCCACTCCTTCAACTGGAACCCCAACCTCAAGAGCTATCATATGGAAGCCTCTGGTCTGACCTTGAGAATGGGACACCGCAAACCTTGTCCTAGGTAGCCGATGAAGTCCTTGTACTGCACTGAAACAGTAAGAACACAGGTGGAAAGGAGCTTTGTAAGTCTCCTCTTTCTCTATAGTCTTTTCGTCTCTGGAGAGAGGCTACATGACACTCTGCAGTATATTTATATCTTGGATATGCCTTGTGACCTTCGGAGCAACAGTCATCCCCCTTCCTTAGCAGCCTTGTGTACTAAGCCTTGTGTCATTTCAAGTACTAGTGCGCACACAAAGGTGTTACACAGAGGTTTCACATATATATTTTCTCTTCTAATTACAGAACACGTATTTGGCTAAATGTAAACCAAATTCTAAATAATGCGCCAAATGCTCAGTTCAGACATAATCATATATTAGTAGAAATACAGTACAGTTGTTTTTGTGGAGTTTTTCTCCCTGGTCCGCCACTAAAACTAAGTGGTATGCAGTGCATATTCTGGAAAATAAAACATAATAAGTAAATAATAAAAATAAGATAACCAACCCTTATGTGCAATACAACCAGTCTGCTCTCATTATGTTGAAGTACACTTTGACAAAGGGGATGACCTTTCTATAAACATTTCACCAAGACATTGAAATACAGAATCCATCAATGCATGGATTACCAAACGGCTATTGTCCTGGAAAAACAAAAATTACAACATTACTGTATATCCTCCTCAGTCATGCAAGAACTAGGCTCGAATACTTAAGAGTGCCGCAATCCCAGGGCACAACACTAGACAGTGTAAATCTCTGCATATATGTTGCTAATACCAAACTCTTCTCTATACTCAAGCATGTATGTATATAATACTGCAAGATTAATCCAGCCACTTTTTCCAGCATTCTCTTTCTGAGATTAATAATCCCTTGCAACTCAGTTTTTTTACTTTCTTCTGGCAAGAGGAATTCCGATCCTCCATGACAAACACCATCACCACACTACTCAAAGTTTGGAAGCTTCCCATTCATTGCAGTTCACACATACCTATCACTCGTACAATATACACTTCATGCAATGTTATGGGTACCACAGGTAAACCACTACTCCCATCCCTAATCTACCCAAAACAACATTATCTTTTACTGGTAAAAAAACAATCAACATCAAACAGATCTCACAGTCAGAGCCTGTAAAAAACATAGTAATCTACAATTATTCACACTGTATACTGATGCTACAAGTTGTTGTTGTTTGTCTTTCGGCTTTTCCCGGTGAGGGGTCGCCACAGCAGAAGTCCGGTCTGCTAATGATTGGCAGTTGTTTTTTATGGTGTCGAGTTGCCAGCCCGACGCCCAACCTTCAAAGAAGGCACACCCATTCAACGCATGTCTTTTGAATGCCCAATCCACTGCGGGAGGACATGAAGACTCTACACAGAAGGCACTACCAACCCAAGCCGAGATTCGAATGGGAGAACCTCTTGCTGTGAGGCAACATACTGATGCTGAAAAGTACACTTTAAAAAAGATAAATGCAATTGGCCATGTCAGACATTACATGCATAACCAACAATATCATCCGACAATCAGAGTGCACAGGTATTAAAACAATTGCATTACTTCTTTAAATATAACCCACCCACACCCACATCAGTTTTGTCAATTGCCATTCTCGTGGGTGTAATGTTGGCATTTAGCCAGCATCAAGTTTGTTGCAAACCAGAAATTTCAGTTTTGAACACAAGACATGTCACTTAAAAACTGCCTGGCAGCAATAAAAATCATATTTATGCCTGAAGTATGACATATTACTCATTCTCTCTATTTCTTTCGCTCACTTCACCTGCAAAAGGGATCATCAGACAAAATAAATATCTATGAATTTTTCATACATGCATACAAATATTTCAAGCACAGGCATTAATGCCCCTCTTGCCTGCCAATAAACCAAAACATGTGTTCCCATAAGTGTCCTGCTGTGCTTAAAAATATCTAAACTAGTGCTTGCTTTAATGTAGTTTAGAAGTCTGTTCCATTCATCAGCTGCTCTCTCAGAGAACCAATTAGGACAGTTTTCATTCCTATACAATCTTCTACGTAGGTTGTCTGATGATTCTCTACTACTTTTTGATAACCACAAACATTCCCAGAGGAAGTTGTCTCTAATGCCCTATATACCTAAACATGAATTCCTCTTAAATATCTATAAGAGACACAGTACAAGTTCAGATATTTTAGTCTTTCATAATAACTTAATTTTTCACATCTACAGATGCCCTTGGTATATTTCTGCTGTACTCTTTCCAGTTTTCTGATGCTTGCTCTTTTATAAGGTTTCTATATTGTTATTCTATACTCATGTTTGGGTCTAATGTAACTAACAAACAATGATGTAATTATTTCTGATTTCCTAGACTTTATAAATCTTTTTATACAACCTATAGTTCTATAAGGAATAGTTGTGTAAAGAACTTACCATACCTTAGAGGTCCTTCTCTTCCATGTTGCAGTATTCATAACCGTAGGGAGGTTGATGCCTGCAGCGCCAACATCCGGCCAATATACCAAAGGCTTGCTTCGGGGAGTACATGTGACGTCCTGCGCCAGGGCCATAAAGCAGCATAGGGTATAAAAATGACGACTGCACGTACCCTCTTCAGAATGGGCTGCCACATACAGTAGTACTCCTGGAGGTTTAAGGAGGGTCAAGGTAGTTAGACCCTAGATACTCACATATGGACTAGAATAAGGGTACTTGGTTAGGCTGTGATTAGTGGAGAAGTCAACAGGAAGGCAAAATGATGATATGCTCACAGGTAAATAAGGTATAACAGACAGGTGAGCAAGAGGAAACAGGAAGGGAGGGACTGAATACTGCAACATGGAAGAGAAGGACATCTAAGGTTATGGCAAGTTCTTACACAACCATTCTATGTCCCTCTATTCACATGTTGCAGTATTCATAACAGTAGGGAGAATGCCAAAGCTTTTAGGTATGAACTTGGGTGGAGGATAGGGGTCCTTGGTCAATGAGACCCTGAAAAATGGACCTGGCAAACCCAGTTCTAGCCCTAAACGCTAGGTTCAGCTTGTAATGTTTGGTAAATGTGTGTACTGATGCCCAAGTGGCAGCTTTTAGAATTGAGTCATAGTCAACCCCCTTGAAAAAGGCAGCTGAGGAAGCAGCTGCCCTGGTAGAGTGTGGCTTGACATGGCCCTGTAAGGTGTTACCATGAGCAGAATAACACATTCAAATGGATTTTGAGATCCATGAGGAAATGGTTTGTTTGGTGACTGTCTTCCCTAGAGCCCTAGTGTGAAGGAGATGAAAAGCTGATCAGATTTTCTAATAGGTTTTGTCTTGTCTAAGTAATACCTCAGTTGTCTGTGTACGTCTAAAGAGTGCAGAGTTCTCTCAGAGGCATTTTGGGGGTTAGGGTAAAAAACAAGAAGGTTGATGGTTTGGTTTAATGAAGGTTCATTAACCACCTTAGGCATGAAGGAGGGATTAGTCCTGACAGCAACCCTGTCCTTGTGGAAAATTAGATAAGGAGGGATGGTCATAAGGGCTTGCATCTCTGATACCCTCCTGACGGAGGTAAGGGCCACTAGTAGGACCATTTTAAGGGTGCACAGTTTTAGGGTTACTGAATGTGCTGGCTCAAAAGGAGGGAGTGTTAGTTTTTCTGGTACAAAATTCAGGTCCTAAGGTGGAGGGATAGGTTTCCTGTGGGGCCTGGTATGAAGGAATCCTTTCAGGAACAGCTTGACATCCAATGCCAGCAGTGGTAACATGGGCAGACAGGCAGAGATGGCAGATAAATGGACTTAGACTGATGAGTAGGTTAGTCCTGAGTGAAGGAGCTCACATAAATAGGAAAGGACCAAGGGTACAGGGATAGTCATAGAGTCTTGTTCTTTCCTCTGACATCACCTGGAGAATCTTTTCCATTTAGCAGTGTAATTTCTCCTGATGCTAGGTTTCCTGGCCTTCTGCAGGACATTGAGTATGTCCTCTGAGTATAAGTGTCTGAAGGGGATTAGAACCCTATCACCCATAAGATCAGCTTTAATTTCTTCACTTGGGGGTATAATGGGGATCCCCTGTTTTGTGTGAGCAAGTCTATCCATTGGGGTAACCTGTGGTGATTTCCCTTGGCTAGTAGGTAGAGAAGGGAAAACCAATGCTGTCTTGGCCATTAGGGGGTCACCAACAGGATTTTGGGGTTGTCCTTCTGGATCTTGAGGACAACTTTCTGAATCAGAGTGATTGGTGGGAAGGCATAGAGATACATTTCCCCCCCAAGGAAAGGAGAAGGTGTCCACTTTCCAGGCTTGTGGATGTGAGGCCCTTGTGCAAAATGTGGGCATCTGTTTGTTCTGAGAGGAGGCAAAAAGATCTAGTTGTGGGACACCCCACCTGTATATAAGATCTAGGAATACCTCTCTGTGTAGCATCCATTCGTTAGAGGGTGCTGAAGTTCTGCTTAGATTGTCTGCCATGACATTCTCTGTGGAGGGAATATAAACTGCTAGTAGACGGATGTTGAAGGTTGTTGCTAAAGTCCAGATTTGGATGGCTAAGCTGCAAAGGGGGTAGGATCTTGCCCTCCCCCCATTTGTTTATATACCACATGACAGTCACATTGTCCGTGATCACTTTGAGAGTCCCTGGAAGTAGGGCTAGGTGGAGTGCCCTCATTTCTTTGACACTGATGTGGTCCCTTAGTCTTAGTGTGGACCATTTTCCCTGCACAGTGATCTGTCTTGGGTTGTGCTGTAGCACTGCCCCCCAACCCAAGTCTGATGCGTCTGTGGCGAGTTCTTGCCAGTGGGCAGGTACTATTAATGGGATTCTCTGGTTGTGATGGATGGCAGAGATCCACCACTGGATTTCTCTCTTCACACACTGGAGTACAGGAAGAGGACAGTCCAGGGGATGGGCGTGTTGGCTCCATAAGTTCTTCAAGATCCACTGGAACTTTCTCATATGGAGTCTTGTTAGGGGTAACATGGGTATCAGGGAAGCCATGTGTCCCAGCATCCTTAGGAATTCTCGTGCTGGTAATGAAGTGAGACTGATGAGTTTGTTGAAGTATGTGCCAAGATCCAAGATTCTTTGTTCTGGGATAAAGGCTTTCTTTAGGTCTGTTTTGATTCTGCATCCCAAGAAAATCATGTCTTGTGTGGGTTGCAGATGTGAATTGTTATTGTTTATTGTGAACCCTAAGTGGGTCAAGGTGTAGATCACCTGTCTTAGGTGTTCTTGGAGGACTTGGCGGTCTTGAGTTAAAACCATCAGGTCATCTAGGTATGGATATATTTGTATACTCTGTGTTCTGAAATGAGCAATGAAAGGTGCTAGACATTTTAAAAACACTTGAGGGGATGTGGAGAGCCCAAAGGGTAAGACAGAGAATTGAAAATGCCAGGAATTTCCAGTAGTCTGGGTGGATTGGTATGTGAAGGTAGGCATCCTTCAAATCTAGAGCTACCATGAAGGCCTGATTGGGAATGAGTGGCAGGAGCAAAGGTAAGGTGATCATTTTGAAGCTGGGTACTTTGAGAAACAGATTTAGGAAAGATAAGTCCAATATTGGTCTCCATGGGCCATCTTTCCTTGGTACCAGAAACATTCTTGAATAAAATCCTTTGTTTTTTGGCGTGGGTGCTATTTGTTCTATGGTGCCTTGGGCTAGAAGTTGTTGAATGATGATAGTGAGGAAGAAGTGGATTTGATTTGTTGGTGGTTGAGAAATTCCCTGGAAGGAGGGCAGCATCCACCAAGTCATGAAGTAACCCCTTTGAATGATGGAAAGTACCCATTTTTCCGTAGAAATCTTCCACCAGGAGGGTAGGGAGAGGGTGAAGTGAAGGGACAGAGGGGTGTTTAGAGGTTGCAAAGGTAAGTCACAGAGGAGGTAGTCTGCCTTGGTCAGACTGTCTCTGAAAGGATGGAGTGGCAGGAGTGGATGGAAACCTGGGTGCAGAGGTTTTCCTTGGTTGCCTGTGTCCCTTTGTCTGAGGAACTGTGTGGGAAGTTTGCCTCCTGACAAAGGAAGCTTTCTGTGGATAGCTTCTGTGGTATCTGGGTATGGGAGATACCAGCAAGTGTTTTAGGTTTTGCAGTTCTTTTCCCTTCTCTTGAAGGGATTTAAGAAGTTCAGTTGAGGCTTGGCCAAAAAGGGCTTTATTGTTCAGGGGAGCATCCAGACGTTTGTTTGTACATCTAAAGGCAGTGGCTGAAGTCTCAGCCAGGAGTATCTCCTTAGTACTGAGCCAGATGCAGCAGATTTGGATGATGCTTCCACAGCATCGTAACTGCACTTGATGGAGTGCCTAGTTACTTGGGATGCTGTTGAGAGTAGGTTGCTTAGCTGAGTTTTTATATATAATTTGGGTGCCTCTGAAAGTAGAGTAGAAGCCTTGGCAATTGTGTCAGGACATACTTAGCCATGTGGGTTTGGTAGTTCAAGGCTCTTACAGCAAGAGTAGAGGAGGTAAATACCTTTTTTCCTAGTCTATCCATAAATTTACTGTCCTTATCAGTAGGATAGAGGGCAGTAGAAGATAATTGTCTACATGTTTTATCTGCAGAGACTGCAATAACAGCAGGGTCTGCTGGTGGGTTTCTGAAAAGGAACTGGGTGTCCTGTGGGACCTTATAGAAATGGTCAGGACATTTAGAGGCTGGGGGCTGTGAGTCAGGTGTTTGAGAGGAAGCTAAAAAGGCATCCAGGAAGGCAAGGAGCAAGGGAGGCATGGCTGAAGGGGATGGCTGTTCCATTTGGAGAAGGTCAAAACACCTTTTCTTACTATCTGAGACTTCTGAGGCCTGCCACTTAAAATATTCCCTCATGAGGGAAATGGTGTCACCAAAGGTGAATTCTTCCCCAGGAGACTCAGGGGTGATAGGATCCTCTTCCTATGGGGTAATGACATCCTTGAGTGAATCTATTTGAAATTCATAGGTCACAGAATTTTCATCTTCGGAGAGCTCTTCTCTGATACAAGTGAAAGGGGCCAATTAGGAGACACAGCAGGTTGTTGCTGTATCTGTAGAGCCTGGAATGCCTTACACAGGCTCTGACAGAAAGCTTCCCATCCTGGAACAGGATGTGTTTCTGAGTACTTTACTTTCTGTTTTCTCTTCATAGGGGTAGATGGTAGAGAAAGAGAAGGAGCCGACGTTTGGGTGGATGGACGAGCAACAGCAGGGCCCTCCAACTGAATGAGTCGTGGTTCCCATCCCCCATCAGGATCTGATGGCTGGTATGCCTCAGCAGACGGACTCGAGGTTTCCGGTAGTCCAGCTTCCATAGGGGTTCCTGGCCCTAGCAAGGAAATGGATGTCAAAAGAGATCCCGGCCTTTCATCAGTCTCAAGAATCTCCCCTGATGCCTGAAGCTCAGCATGGGAATCAGGCCTGGGTTTCTTGGCCTTCTTCTATGGCGGTTCTTTGGATGGGCCTGCTCCTTCCCCCATACCGAGCATGAGACACTGAAGCCTCTGATTTTCCAAGTAAAGTTTAGGCACGACCAGATGGCTTTGAAACATTTTCAGAATAAATGATTTGCAAATGGGGCAGGATGTATGGTTGTGGGCCTCGCCTATACCGGATATGCATTTATTGTGCGAGTCCTTGTGAGGAATTTGTCCCCCACATGCAAACTTCCCCTTTCTAGAGAACATGTACGTATTAGCAATAAACAAAAGGATAAAGAAAACTCCACAGGATACTTATCTGTAGAGGTCATCTGAAATCAGAATCTGCTTCCTGAACTGGAGTCCGACATTCACTGCGGCAGAAAACTTCTGAAGAGGGTACGTGCAGATGTCACTTTTATACCGTACGTCACTTTATGGCCCTGGCACAGGACGTCACATGTACTCCCCCCAAAGCAAGACTTTGGTATACTGGCCAGATGTTGGCGCTGTAGGCAGCAACCTCCCTACTGTTATGAATACTGCTACATGTGAATATCATTAACCAATTGGTTGACATGATTAGAAAACCTCAAAGCTGGATCTACCCATATACCCAGGTCCTTAAATGAATCTACATTTTCAATCACAGTGTGCTGTATTAAATATTTACCTTTCAATTTATGTCTCCCAAATCTCATAAGCTTAGTTTTTGATGTATTTATCAGCAAAGTATTCTCCTGTGCCCAAATGGTCAATTATTTACAGACATGCCTTGTATGTAATATGTGTAATCAGTTTACACAATTTCAGGTCATCTGCATATAGACTGTACAGCACCTCAGATGAAAATGTTAGGTCTGAAAGATGCAATCTAAACAAGTAAGGGCCTAGGATAGAGCCCTGTGGGACACCCTGACAGTAATGAAGAATTTCACCTGTCCAATTGCTGTATGATGAATGTCCAACTTGTAAGCCATGCAGCTACCCACCTTATTAAGAGTACATCGATACCTAGTTGTTCTAATTTATTGATGAGTGTTTTGTGTATGATCCTGTCAAATGCCTAAGTTAAATCTATATAAATTACATCACAGCACATTTTTCATTCATAGCTGTAGTTATATTTTTATAGAACATCAAGTTACAGGTGGTAATAGATCTATTTTCAATATATGCTTTCAAGTCCCAGTCTATCCAAATCTGACAATAACTTATCCAATATTACCTTCTCCATTATTTTTCCACAACAAGAAAGTAGACTTAAGGGTTCACGGTTCCCTACCAATCCTAGATTCAAGTTAAGGAATCACTGTAATGCCATTCCCTGACCTACAGCTAAGCCTCCACAGTCACACCTCTGTTATACTGCTTCAGATCATAATATGAAACATGTTAAAGGCAGTTCTACTTTATCATCTTTGACAAAAGTTACAGTAAGCTCTTAAGCCAAAAAAAAAAAAAACTAGTCCAGTGATAATACTTTTGATCTACAAAACAGGCCTCAGACTAATATCCCTTATACATAGTCATCTGATGCTGACTATTCAGTATGTCTCATGTCCCAATCTCTAGGGATGTCTTTAGCACTCTCACCTGTGGAAAGTACCACTACCCCCTCCCAGTCAATACCTTAGCCAGTACTCCACTCCACATGGACACAGTAGCCAGTAATCTTGATGTAAGGGTCCACTATTCCCTCACCTTTGTCCATCGTGTCACAGCGGCAGTTAGGAAATCCTTCCATCTAGCAGAACTGTTTTCCAAAGGTATCCCATCTTCGTCAAAGAATATTACCATCGGTCTTTACTCTAATTAGACCAATTATTGAGTAAAATACTTTACCTCACAGCAAGAGGTTCTCCGGTTCGATCCTCAGCTGGGGTGCCTTCTGTGCGGAGTCTGCATGTCCTCCCTGTGGTTGCGTGGGTTTCCTCTGGGTGCTCCGGTTTCCTCCCACATCCCAAAGACATGCTGTAGGTGGATTGGACACACTAAATTGGCCCTAGGTGTGAGTGTGTGCATGTGTGTGCCTTCTGTGGAAGGTTGGGCGCTGGGCTGGCAACGCGACACTGTAAAACTCCACTGCTAATCATGAGCGTACGGTGATCCGCCGTGGCGACCCCTAACCAGGAAAAGCCGAAAGAAGAAGAAGATTGAGTAAAATGCTTCTTTCTGCATGTAGCTGGCCAGACATATTAAACAGCTAGAAAGGCCTCAGAGGTTCCTTATGAAAAAAAACTCTTAGCTACTAAAACAAACTAGAATCCTTAAACCTACACTAAGTTTCTTATAGACTCTTGCATGGAGATCTATGTCTCACATTCCTTGCCATCTAAGAACCCACTGTAATGGAACTCATTCCTTCACAGGATGATCGGTAACATAAACAATAAAGTCTAGAATATGAATCTTCACCAACATATAAAGAAAATACAATGTAGGGATAGATTCATTACCCATGTTAAGCTGAGTGACACACGTACCTCCTCCTCCATGACTAATTCTGAAGACTGAATGAATACTCACAAGTTCATCTCCAAATAGACACATTTTTCTCTCCTAGAATTATGCTGGGTGGTATCTGGCAAGGTGCATATGGTTTCCAGACCTATTTGCCTTGTAGTTCCTATGATCCTTCTGTAGTTACAACACTTTTGGTTCTAAGACACTTTGTCTCCAGCTGTAACCTGGAAAAGTAATGGTCTACTATACTACAATCAGTGTATTACTGGCACGTCCCAGCTTTCAATGGTAAAAATCAGAGCTAAATTCAAGCTCCCATAGATTAATCACGACACAAATCCAGTATTACCTCACCATCAGAATCAAGGTCGTTCCAGAACACTCAAATTACATGTCTTGAATTCCCATTCTTTTCACTACAAAAGTGCAAAACTACTCCTTAGCTTTTAACAGGAACAATACCTGCATGTATAACTTCATTAGCATTCTCATTAGCCATTACCTAAAAACTGCAGTGTTACCTTGAAACCCATATTATCATGCCATGCAATACCTACATCAGCAGTTCTACATAGTACCATGTCCTTTCTTTATCTAAGAAGAATTTCATAGAAGTTCATACACATAGGATATTTAAGTACCTCCCATGCTAGCAGACATGTGTTATACCTCCTCCAGTACTTAAAAGAACCATGTCTGTTGGAAATAAGTGGACCATGTGATTTTGGAATGCATATCACTAAAACATTGGAGGACAGATTCCTGTCCCAGAGACTTCCCATACTCTGGAACAAATTACCTATCTATATCAAACAAAGCTCCTCATTAGCACTCTTCAAGAAAAATCTTGATGATTGGATGGGAAATAGGAAACTCACCCCGGGGATCACTTCTATGGCTCTGCTTGACAGTGGCACAGGAAAATAATTTTTTTGGGTGGTGGCGAAAGCCAGGGTACCTTCTTGGCTAGGCTTATATAGGCCCTAGGGTCAATAGCCTAGTACCTCCCTATAAACCTATGAACATTCTAGGAACAGATAGAATAAACATGTAGAAAGGGGTAGAAGTCTTCCTTGATTCTCTTGCAACCAGTTAATTATGCAGTCTTTTTGTATTCACAGTTTTAGTATAACATGTTATCCTCACAGCTGACTACTGCAAAGATCGCCATCATCATAAAACAGAAGAATGCCACTTTAGTAGTATTTCATGACTGGATTTTTCTGGATTTACAAAATCTTTACAAGGAATTTTGTACTTGTTAACAAACACACTCTCCTACCATGTTAACTTCAACAATAAAGATTAAACCAAGGCTTCTATTGGAGAAATGCACAATTTCATGATTTAGAACACTCATCTCATCTCATTTGGGACTTGAAAACTAATACTTTGGTCATTATTTATTTACTATTTGTATTTGCTTTTAGGGGTAGACCACTAATCTTTATGGAACTTTTTCAGACTCAGCCCTGGAGTGGTGTCTGGTTAATTGACTTGCTCAGAAAAATCAAAAAATGTATATTTTAATAAAAACAGTCACATGTAATAATTATTTGTAATGATTGCTGTGTTATAAATACTATTCTAAGAAAACAGAAGCATGCCTGATTCTTTACCTCAAAGCATTCCAAAGTTCCTTCTTTCCTCTTATCCCCTTCTCTATTTTTACTGTACGAAAGATCAGTGTTCTAATCCAGTAAAGCAACATAATAAATAAATATCGCACTGTTTGGAATACTAGCTTAGAAGTTTTGGTTGATTATACGATGCTGTTAAGCTGGTAATGCTTAAACATTTCAGTTAAGCTGGTAACGCTTGGAAATAATCTGCTTGGAAGAATTGGTTGGTCAAGTAACTTGATTAAGCTGGTAATGCTTGAAAACTTCTGGTTAAACTGGCATTGTGGCCTTTGGCACACAGATAATATATACAGAACTGTGAAACTGTTGTAATACGCTAAAATCTAATATCTGCCTTATACTCTCCTCCTCTTTTGCACATAATAAATAAATAAATTGCTGGTTGTTATAATATGTACAAAAACTTCTGAAATCATGTGTACCAAGGCAACCATTTTATCACTGGCATTCTATACACCGAAAGTGTATTAAAACAGAAGTAAGCAAGTTAAGGAAACTGAAGAACCACACAGTCTACACTGTCTCATAAATGGATGGAAAATGGGCATCACATTACAAAGACAGACTAACCAAATTCATGATGATAAACATCAAAGAATGTGCATTCAAAGATTATGTACTACAGTATTAAACCACAAAGGGTGGACTCATTAGTACTGGCAACACATCTCTAGCAATGAATGCTAGGACAGGCTCTAGAAGGAAGATGGACAGGGCTGATAATGTTTCAGCACTACGGAGGTGTCTACTCGTATGCTAAACTAACCAGCATACACTATTTCAATAAGGCATTACTCCTGAAAAGAGTCATTATAACTCTAATCATAGACTGATGAGGAAATTCAGACATTTTATTTTTATTTATTTTATTTTACATTTGTTGACCGGGCTAGTCTAACTGGATATATGTCCATTTTCAGTAGAGGCCCGGGGAGAAAAGCTCCAAGCATTAGTAGTGAGAAAGATTACAATATATAGTAATAGTCAAAACAAATTACAGGACATTGTTACATTGAGGTTGACATAAGTTATTTAGAGTACTTAGTAGGTTAACACACAGATCAAATAATGTGAGCAAAAATTTGAGAGAGAGCAATCAAAAAAGGAAAGACAATATTGAATTGTAAAAAAAAAAATTTTTATAGGTATGTGACATAGAACAGTGGAGTATAGAAGTGTAAGGAGAGCAAAAAGGGGAAGGAGACAACAGTCAGGGTATATCAGTCTGGGTTAGAGCAGGGACAAAGCCAGTGAGTTTTAAGATATTCTTTAAGATGCTTTTTAAAGAGATGAGAGGAAGCAAGAGATGAAAGTTCACTAGGAAGTTGGTTCCAGCTTTTTCCTACTGTGTTGGCAAAAAGTGAGTCCCCAGGTTTGTTTTTAGATTTAATAGTGGAGACCAGAATTTTGTTAGCTGAGCGTAGAGTTGCAAGATTTTTGTAGGGGGTAATCAGATTAGTAAGGATTGGGGTATTATTAGGGTGATAAAGGATCTTTTGGGTGATAACAAGTTGTTGACAAAGTAGTAGGTTCTGCAGTTCTAACCATCCCAGTTGTTTGAGGTTATGACAGTGCTGAGTTCTGAAAGGGGTGCCAGTGGCAAATCTGGTTATGCTATTGTAACTAGTAGAAAGTTTGGCGAGGTTGTTTCTAGATAGGTTGGTATATATTGCAGAAGCATAGAAAAGGGTAGAGATTAGGTGAGTCTGGGCAATAGTGATTCTGGCTGAACGGGTAAGGAAGGGTTTGATTCTGTAAAGGGTGCCTAGTTTTTTGTTGACAGACTTTATAGTAGCATTAATATGGTCATCATAGCTAAGGTTGTTATCATTTGTTACTCCCAGTAGACGGGTTGTAGTGTCGGGGATATGTTAGTTCCATTGCTAGAGGTGACTGTGAAGTGTGGATGAGGTGACCTATGAGTAGGAGCAAAGAGTGGTAATTTTGTTTTTTGGGGTTTAAAAGGAGACAGTGTTGCATAAACCAATTTTCAACACTGTTAAATACTGTTTGAGTGAGGGACTGGAGAGAGGTTATGGACTTGGCTGAACAAATTAAAGTCGAGTCATCTGCATATTGTATGCAGGTGGCTTGAGGAATTTTGGTATGTAGATCATTAATAAACAATGAAAAGAGAAGGGGTCCTAATATAGAGCCTTGTGGTACTCCGATGTTCACAGGGAGGGAAGAAGAAAGAGTATTGTCCCAAAGTACTGCTTGTTGTCTGTTTTCAAGGTAGGATTTAAACCAATGTAGTGCTTGTGTATCGAGTGATTGGGCTTTTAGTATGTCAATAAGCAAGTTATGGTTCACCATATCGAAGGCTTTTGAGAGGTCAATAAACAGTGCAGAGGAGAAAGTATTATTATTACAATTTTTGTTTATGGAGTCAGAAAATGATAGCAGGGCAGTTGTTGTGCTATGAAATGGTCTAAAACCATGCTGGCAGTCTGCAAGTAAATTGTTATGGAGAAGGTGGGCAAGTAGTTGTTTATGTATGCACTTTTCCATTATTTTAGCTATTGGAGAGAGTAAGGCGATAGGCCGAAAGTTGGAGAGCTCGGTAGATGATCCACCTTTGTGTAGAGGGATGATGTGAGATACTTTCCATATGGAAGGGATTTTGCTTTCTAAAATTGTTCTGTTTATAAGGATGGAGATGGGGTAGGTGATTTCTTTAGCTGCAATTTGCAGGAATTCTGCTGGAAGACAGTCAGCAGAAGGGGAGCACGGTTTAAGATTTTTAAAGAGGTTGCAAATGAGGGATGTGGGTACAGGTTGAATATGAAAGGTTGGAGTTACAGTATTATTGGTATGTAATGGTGTTGTGGTGATGGGTGGTAAAGTATTAGCTAGGGTTAGAATGGCTTCTGTAAAATAGTTATTAAAGGCATCAGGTATCAGGTTAGAGTTACTAGGGTTAAATTCTGAAGGGGTAGGAGATTTAGAGTGGCCTGGTTTAAGAAGTTTGTTAATGCCTGTCCAGAGTTTTTGTGGCTTTAGTTGGTGGGTTTGTTGACGGTTAAGGTAGTAATCTTTTTTGTCTCTGAGAATGTCTTTCTTGGTAGCATTTCTTAATTGTTTAAAGTAAAGGTGATCAGATGGACTTTTGGAGGCTCTCCATTTGGCCCAAATCTTATTTCTGAGGAGGATCTTTTGCCTAGTATGTTTTGTAAGCCAGGGGGCAATTTTGGTTCTTATTCGGGATGATCGAAAGGGTGCGTGGTAATCTAGGATTTGAAGGAATCTAGTATTAAAGAAGGTCACTGCTTCATCAAGCTGAAGATGAGACATAGGTGACCAGTCACATGCTTTTAGTTCATTTTGGAAGCTGTCTGGATTAAAGAATTTTTTGGAGTGGGAGGATTTAAAATTATTAGTGTTAGGGCTATGAATTTTTTGTTTAATGATATAGGTTAGCATATGGTCACTGATATCATCGGGAAGGGTTCCTGGTTTATAAGTATCAAGATGGCTGTTGAGAAGAATCCAGTCTAGGGTGGTTTCCTTGTTGCTTGGCTTATGGATTCTAGTAGGGGTGGTTATTATCTGTGAGAAATTGTGTAGATTTATGTGATTGGTAGGATTGGGAGAACTACAAGTTGTCCAGTCTATATTAAAGTCTCCTAATACAATGGTTTCCTGAGGTAGGTGGGTAGATAGGTGACTAAGTATGTTTTCAAGTGTATTAATCCATCAAGACATGCCTTTAGTGGTTGTCTGATGATGTATGTCAGTCTGCGAGCAGCATGTCTGAATGGGTTGCTTATATGCAGGGTAGGAATCAATATTTTGTCAGGATACTCTGATCATTACTGGTGGGAGCAGTAAAGCTCTTCATTGATCTTCATCATAAGGGAGCTGCACCAGTCATTAAATATCAAGCTAGGAAAGAGCCAGGGGGCTCCAGTCAATGATAAAGTGCTAGCAGATGTAGCAAAGGGATCTGATGTCTGACACTACATTAGAAAGGCTAGCTGGATCTCGGAACACTGGAGGGCTTGTCAGGTGACTGTAAATGTTAAGTGGGTGTTACAGGAAAATCTTATGTGGGTACAACAGAAAAATCTCAGATTATCAACTGGGCTCTTATCTCTGACAATATGTGTGGGTATAAGCTAGGATTCTTTGTGCCATTCCTTTAGCCTACGCAGTCTTACTGTAACTTGCTGTAAAGACCTGCTCTATTAGTAACAGATTCATGAGTGCCCCTGTAAACATTTCACTCATACATACACAAGGAAACTTCTCATAACATGGATAAACTATTTAGTGAAAACTCACGCAAGGCTCTTTTTAAATAAGAAATGTATTTATTTTACTTAAAAGTACATAAATACAGAAAAAGATAAGAGAAAACATATCTCTAAGAAATGCAAAGACTGTTACACCAAAATGACAGCATATTAATTTACAACAATAAAGTTAAAAGAAGCATTATATACAACGCCCAGTCTAAGTCAAAGGCTGCTAAAGCTATTATATAACTAATTGTACTACTAATGATGCCTAAATGCTGCTCATGCTACGAAAAAAGGTGGCTTAACACACATTTTTAGACATATGCTTTAACAGGTTTTCAAGGTGCCAATACCAATTCTTGATAAGTTCAGCTGAGCTTAGAGGGACATATTATTCAGTATGCAATCCTGTCTAATTTAAATAAAAACTTCCGCAGGCAGAAAATTGATGTTGAATCCATGTATTATAAGCTACATCCACAGAAATCAAAACTTTTTTGTCCCCAGAAGAATCCTTTTTCTTCAGGCTGTTACCAGAATCAAAGGTCTTCGTACTACATTAAAAGGATCTAGATGCAAAACACTGAGTCACTCCAAACTGTTGTCCTCCTTTCAGTGTATTCAGTAAACTTTTATGTCCTGTATAGGTTCAAGAACTTCCACTTCTGTGCTGTTCTTTACACAATTCAGTAGATGAATACCTGAGGCATCCCCTAAAGATTAGACAAGAACCATAAGACTTACACAGGGTTTCCCATGTCTACTCTTTCTACAAACATGAGTATTTTTTTTATTTCAATTCAGAAATATGGCTTATTGAGGCCAGTGTACGTCTACAACTGTCCAATTCAATTAAGACTGCTTAGCTAAAAACATTTTATTTGGACTGGGGGCAACAGCCAAAGATTGTACATATCAGTGTCTGGAAAAAACAAAAACAGGAGGTACCCTATGAGAGTGGCTTGGCAAGGTGATCATGGTGCACGGTTTGAATTTGCCTTGCAAATAAATTGTGCTTGAGATGCAACAAGAGTGAAAATTAGTCTGTCAACAATCTACATAACTGTACCTGAACATTGTAAAGGGTTACTTACAGCATGTGGCACACCCACAATTTACAGACTAGTCAGCCATACAGATTATTATATTCCTAAAGTAGCAGAAAGTGTTTTGAGAACTAAGGTAATGGAAAAAAGAGATTTTGCCAATAGGGATGAATGCAAGTATGAGTAAAGAAAATAGGCAAGAGGGGGCTGGAATTTACTGGAGAAACCTGGCAAAGGAATCAAGGTATTGGGAACAAATTACTGAAGCAGGAAAGGTAAGAGAGTGGGATGAGGCCAACAAGACATTTGGATTGCAGGCTAGAGAGTGCCTTCACTACCAGTGCTTGATCTCAAAGTACATGCAAAAAGAAAGGGATGGGGGAATTTTAATTGAAAGACCTGCCCTGGTAGAGTTTTTAGCTGAATCTAGAAAAGAAGCAGCTATTAAAAAAGGGGCAATTAGTTGGGCATATAAAATATTGCATGATAAATATAAGAATCAATCAGATGAGGTTAGAAAAGATTGGGAAGAGAGACTAGAAAAGAAATTTACAAGAAAACAATGGGAAACCATATGTACGGCTCGCAAGTATGCAACCAAGTTCAGAAGGTTTAAGGTCTTTGCTTGGAAGTATTTAAATACCCCAAGCATCCTTCAAAGAATTTTTCCTCAGCTTGATAGCAAATGAGTTGGCAAATGTTAAAAATTCCGCACACAATGCTCTATCAGAAATACTGGGTAAGCAAATGGCTGTAAGTAAGGAAATTATTCTTTTGAGCTGGGATACAGGATCTAAACTGCCTACAACAAGTAAGGCCTTGTTAAGTTGAATTCTGTTGGCCACCAAAAAAAGCAATTACTAGAAAATGGAAATCAAAGTCTATACCAACTGTATTTGATGTACTGGATATTACAGAAAAGATGAAAGAACCAGAAGAGAGATCTTTAGAAAAGAGGAAGAGAAAATTACACAGAAGTAAATGGAAATTGTGGGAACAATACATGCAGAATAATGTCCAGGAGGAGGAGGAGTGAGGTTTAAGGGAAGGCAGGAATTCAACAATTTTTTGTAATGTTGGACTGATGATAGTAGCAAAGAAAATGTGTGATGTATATTGTATTTAAATAGAAAAATGTTAAAACAGATAGTTTTCTTTTCTGTTAATGCATGTTTGTCTATGTATTAAGTGATAATTTAATAAAGGTGTTTAAAAAAACAATTTACAGAATAGCCATCAAACTTTATGATCCATAAAGGCCATTTTTGGGTACAGCCTGGGGATACACACACACACACACACACACACACACACACACACACACACACACACACACACACACACACACAATAAAGAAAATAGTTTACAAAAGTTAATAGTTGGTAGCAAGCACATAGAAGCAGTTAAGTACTGTTTACAACTGCTAAATAGTTAGAGGCAAGTGGAATCTAGTGTTAGTTTATAAATAATAGTAAGGAAGTACAGCTGCTATTACACTGTGAGAAGGGAACAAACTAACAGAAATAGCTATGTTCAAACATTTGCACAGTAACCCCTTTCAAACAGTTAAATAAATATAGATATGTTAACAGCAACAGATACAATATCATATTTTGAATGTCATTCTACTGATACCACTCTCTGAATGCTATTTCAGCAAAAAATGTTTTGACAAAATCAGATAGCCACGTGGTAGTGCACATGGATAAAGCCCTGATTATAGCCCAGGTAACCTGGGTTTGATTAGCAGTGCAGGCATTTGATGTAGCAGCAGGGAGGATGAGCACATCCATCCTGGGTGTGGGCGGAGGAAGACAGGGTTGGTTCCAGCCAACTCATGCTGTCATTCTTAACCACTGCTGGAGCAGATGGATGGAGTCAAAGGGTTAGAGTCCAGAAAACTGGAGACACAGGCATAGCCAACCAAGCCAGTGGTGGAAGTCCTCGTCAACCACATGATGGAGTGCACAAAAGCTGACTCAAGGACATGCATGGTCCTTATATTAACACTGGTGCTTATGCTACAACTCATTGGGAAGGGTTATAGCCTTAAACTAAAAAAAATGGTTTCCATTGGTGACTTGCTGGCAACAGCCCTGATGTTTGTCTGGATTACAGTCCATCTGGATGATTTGCACACTAGGGAATATACAAGGGGATTTCCTGCACCTCTAGGTAATTAATGGACTCGATTCCAACTTGGGTTGGCTTTATGGTCAACAGGCAAATGGGAGAAAAAGCACCTAAAAAAATTATTAAATAAGTTTTAGCCCGATTAAGCAAGAAGACTGAACTACTGATATGTGAAGTATAAGATGTCATGGACTGTACTTTATGCAATACTACTACTGTGGAAGCATTTATATTGGACCAGCTTGAACAGATGCATTTTTGATTCAGATCGGAATATGATACAGGATTCAAATGCTTTTGTTAATTTTGGGATGTACTGCCACAATTGTGGTATCAAGACAGAGAAAGAGTGGTAAGTACTTGTAGAGATTTGTTTTTCTGTTGACATTTGCAATTGTATGAGTTATAGCCTGGTAATGCAGGGGTGCTCTCTGTTGCCTTGAACCAGGTCTCGGTCCCTGCACAGATATCGATGTTCTCCATTTTAAGGAGTGCCTTGAGGGAGTGCATTTTGAGATTTAGACATTGAGTAGCATTACCCTCGTTTTTTTCTTGCCTGTTCCTGTTACGGTGGTGAATTTGTCATTTGAACCTTGCCTAAAAAAGGCACTATAGCAGCGGCAAGAGCCTTAGCCAGTATCCAGAATCCTAGGGGTGACAGATGCAGGCCATCTCTGGCAAAGCATCGTGATCAGTGGACCATGGGATCCCAGGCAGACAGATACTGGATCCCCTTACAATGACACCAGAAACTTAGTCAATTGTTGAAGTCAATCATTTTGTCCTTGTACTGCGGTATCATTCTGGGTGATGGCAGGATGCTACTCATGGCTAGGGTCATACCTGCCTGGGATACAAGATCAGAGAGCTCTTCCATGTCTCTTTTCATGTAGTCCAGGGAGGTATGTCTCAGGTCATTCACATCAACATGTACAATGACAGAGTCATATTTGTTCTTGTTGTGGAGTGACCCGAGTGCATGAGTTATGTGACTGATCCTGGCACCCAACAGGCAGCTGACAGTAACCTTCTCCTTGTTTAGCCTGGTGAGTGGGACATCAGTGTGCCTGACTATGGAGTCACTTATGACTAGTGTGTTAGGTATGTTGTTTTGCCTTACGGGCTGTGGTTAAGTGGCACACTGAGTCTGTGGGCTGTGTGTCATTTGTGTTGTGTTGGAGGGTGGAGGTTGCTTGCATTTCTGCTTTGGAGGTCTCTGTTGCTTGAGCAGATTATTGAGAGCCTCCGCAAATGTTTTTGTGTTTCTGTGTGTGGATTTTGGTAGTGTAGGGTTAGTGGGACTATGTGAATGGTGTGGCGTTGTGTAAGTGTTTACCTTCTCCTCTTGACTGTCAAGTTCAGTCTTGGTTGGAGAGAGCTTTACCTCTAGTTTGGCTAGATAAGTGCATCTCTCACATGCTGTAGTGTTGGGTGGTAGGAGGAGAGGGTTGTCTGTGTACATGAGGCAATTGTTACATTGCCCCAAGATGCCCAGATTCATCAGACAGACAGGAGAGAACACAGGAAGCTGACCCTTGGACATGCCTGAATAAAAAACAATTTTCCTCTAGACAAGTGTGAGCGATATTTGACGTTCTGTATCGCTGGTGCAGTTTTTTCTTTACTAGACAAGTGTGAAAAGTGAGTACAGGAGCTGTTTTTCTCTAAGCAAGTGAGGAATGTAAGTACAAAAACTGTTTTCTTCTAGGTAATGAGGAAGGTTGAGTGGCGTAGTAATTTGTAGCTTATTTATTGCGTACAACAAGTTCTGAACAAGTGCTGAGCACGAATAAGCAAATTCAAGTGCTAAAACCCAAAATATGTATCTGAACTAAACTAGTTACAGGAAAGAAACAAGTGCAAATGTGGTCTTTTAAATCAGAAAGTTGAAAGATATGGAAAAATTGTCCAAACGGTCAATAACTACAATTTCTGGGCCAGAAACCACTCTTTATGTGGTAGATAGGTTACCTAGTGCTTACCACTCCCACTGATAAGCTAGCAGTCTTCCCTCCAATACAGAAAAGGTTGGGGGCCTGAGGAGCTTACAAACAGTCCTGGATACAGCAAATATGTACCTGGACTAGACTAATTACAGGAAGAGGGGAAACAAGTGCAAATGTTGGCTTTTAAATCAGGAAGTTGAGAGAGATGGAAAAACTGCCCAAACGGCCAATAACTACAATTTCTCGGCCAGAAACCACTCCTTATGTGGTAGATACGTTGCCAAGTGCTTACCACTCCCACTGATAAGCTAGCAGGCTTCCCTCCAACACAGACAGGTTTGGGGGACTCAGAAGCTTACAAACAGTCCTGGATCTAGCAAAATCTGTATCTGGACTAGACTAGTTACAGGCAGAAAACAAGCGTAATTTTTTTTGTTACAGTTAAGCAGAACACAGGGAGATTCTAGCAAAGTTTTTTTTTTTTTGTAAAGGAAAGGGAGAGAGGAGAAGCAGGAACATAATTCAAGGTTAGTAAACAGAGTGGGTTGGCCTTCTCATATGTTCTCTCTGTGTTAAGTAGAATGAGCTAATGACACTAGACTGGGAGGAGTGTCTCAGATCAAATTTATAGTAGGGGCGGGCAACTGCAAAGCCACCAAGTCAATGACTCGCCTCCACTCGGCTTAGTGTATATACGCAGAAATCCTCTCAAAGTGAGGGATTAAATACCAGAAGATACAACCTTAAATAACTTTTTTTTTAAAAACGGTCAAAAGAACTAATGAGTGCTTATTCCAAGCCCTAGACCACACAACCTCCACCAGCCAGTAGCCAATCAACACAATCCTGCCACAAAGGTAAAGAAAGGCTTCTGCTAATTCAAGATGGCCTGGTCATGTACTCAGAACCACTGCAAAAAAAAAAAAAAAAAACAGGTTCAGACAGCAAATCTGAACTGGGACAATACTAAAGCTACTAGCCTACACTCTTTTAGACAGTGAACACTACATAAATGTTTATCACAGCAGAAGAACAACAGTGAGCCACAAAATGAAAGCTTTAAACAGATAAAGGAGCAAGGAGATTCTACAAAATGCTTTTAACTGCAAACAAATCAGTTATATGATACACTCCTTGGCAGGAAATCAGAACAAACAAATAGGTGCTTAACAAGTAGAGAAAATATCAGGCCCTGTAAGGCAGACAATTTTTGTTTAACCGTGCAGATTATTTAATAGCAATAAAATACAGTAAATAGTATGCAGCAGGCAATAAAAAGTGTGATATATAAATTGCTAGAAGCAATATCTAGTAAAAATAAACAAAAAAAACCCCAGGATACTTATTGTTACATATCTCAGAACAGAGTTGTAGTCAATGCCCCTCCTCCACTTGGCTCAGTGTGTATAGGCATAAATCCTCTCAAAGTTAGGGCTTAAATACCAAAAAGATACAACCTTAAACAACCTTTTTAAAAAAAGATCAAAAGAACCAATGAGTGCTTACTCCAAGCCGTAGACCACCCAACCTCCAACTTAACTGGCAACAATGGGTAATCACAAAGCAGAGCAAGGAACATCATCAATATGAGATACCATAACAGACACAAAACTGTTAAAGGACAAGCTTTATGTAGCATAAAGTTTGGCATAACCAACTACTGTTAGAGACAATGAATGTAACAAAATTTGCTAAATTCCATATGAAGTTCAAGAGTCTGTTTCTGAAATTCAGCATCAACAACACAGGAAAATTTTGTCATAAAGTTTTAGCTATTTTTTTAAGAAACTGTCACAAGATCTTAGAAATAGTAAACAATTAATCTACTAAAATATGATGGGAATGAATATATGGATAAGAGAAAAATGTTCTCCAACATTTTCAAATCCAGGTTCTGCAACAACTGTTGGGCTGTGTGCATACATACCACTTATCACTCTGTCAGCACAGCATTTTCAATACAGAAGACCTAACCCCAAACTATGACCTCTGGGATGCATAAATATAGGCTGTAATGATGAAAGCAGGTTTTTCAATAATGGAAATACCTACCCAGTCAGTTTTGGAACAGACTACAACTGCTGATGGGAAAGAACATTGAAGAGTTTACAGACCTATAGGGCCCGCAGGGATGCAGAAAAAAATAAACAAAATCCTGAAAATGAAGACAGTATATTCATGTTGTGCACACAGAATTTACAGATAAGGTGATACTCGTACTTCAACATTTGATCATGAGCTGGTTCTCAAGAGCTAAGCACACCAAGCAAAGCAAACACATTTAGGATACCATGCAAACCACACAGAACAGAATGGAACACATTTATGACAATTGTACTAAATAAAAAATGGTGGAGCCCTGGAATGTAATTTCAAAGCAGCAGTGTAGAGTAAGTCACCAGACTGGCTCAGATTTCCCTGGGTTATAACAAAGAAACAACTGGACAGTAACATAAGAAGGACAACTTTTAGTGGCTGGGGAAATGGAAGGATGGTCTTGACTGATCACAACTCTTACACTATCCATATGCAGCTTTTATAAAAGTCATTCCACATCTTTTCAACCATCAATGGTGTAGATGAATGCCTGCGATTGAATAGACAGCTTACGTAGGAAACAAAATCAACACATTATACATTTCTCACTAAATAATTAATGAAATCCAAGAATAATACAAGACCAAACATGGAGCCTTGAAGGACCCTCTGCCGCCAAGTGAGCAAGTAATGTTGAAAATCTGTGCTGTTTATATCCACATGAAGGATTTGATCAATAAGACAGGTGTCAAACCACCTACCTATATGAAAGGATATATACATAATGACTAGCTTCTGAAATGCTGCTGTTAAGCACAGTAACATTTGCATAGGCAGCAGCTCTTTACATTCAATATTCACCATTTTGATGGGTAGTAGAGGTGTCACTATTTATCGAAATCACAAAATGTCAAATTTTGCTGTAGTTCACTCATGTTTAGGAAACCATAACATAACTGTGGCATTTTGTTTTCAATCATGATTGTGCACCATGAAGTTGGAATAAATAAGTATGGGGGGGGGGGGGCACCACAAAAGGCCTAAGTAAGTGATGTACTTGCGAGCGATTGTGTGTGTGTGTGTGTGTGTGTGTGTGTGTGTGTATGCCTGTGTGTATGCCTGTGTGTGTGTCACGTTTTAGCAGAGTTTAGGTTTTTTTATTTTTCTTCATTGACTTGGTGGGTGGGCTGGTCACTGGACCCTTTCCTTCCATGACTCAAGTGCAAAAGGCACACAAACAAAATATTCAAATAACAACATTTCAAAGATTACACAAGAACAACATTAAGTTATAGAACTGTTACATAAACTAAAATCTTCTGCTGTCAATGAAGTACACAAAACTTGGTTAAACAGCTTTTATACAGGCTGACATCTTCTGTTGTCCATAATCTAAAATTATTTAAAATACCATGTATTCATGTAAGCGCAGTTATACCTGCAGAGAGAAGTTTGTATAGGGGAGAAATCTGCATCTGGAGATGTATGGTAAGTACAGTCTGAGAACTGAAGAGACAGAACAAACTCATAAAAGGAGCGTCTAAAAGTAGAACTAGTGACTAGTGGATTAGGAACAGTCACTAAATTATTAAAGTAGAGGGTGTTAAGAGTCTCCTCCTCCAGCATAGTTAGTGACCACAAAGCGAAAGTCTTACTTCTCCATTTGTGATGAGTACTTTTTCATGATTTGGCATTTGTGGTGTGGTGTATTTGAAGTAGTGAATGTTGACAAAAATGGTAAGCCAGTATTTCCAACTATAATTTCATGAATATATCAGTGTATGTTTGCTTGTTAAATGGGCATCTCAGCAGAACAAGGGAGAAAAGCTCCACAATATATGCTTGTGTGCATGTATACAGATAGTGTTTTTAATGTTATCACCAATTAAGCATGCAGAGTGATTCAGACATTCTCAACACTGTTGACACAAACAAAAAAAACATGCTTGTTCTATGCATATATGTATTTTAAAAAGTTTATTATGCTGTTTAATATAGGTGTACAACTGCAAGGGTAATATACCAACCAAGAACAAAGGCATTCAAGGAGTCTAGGTTAAGACAGTCATGGGGCAACTCATAAAAAAGATCTGTACACTGCATCTGTCTACTGTCATCACACTATAGCCATATTCTTCAAGACTGAATCTACTAACTATACAGGGGTAGTGCTGGAACTATATAATCTTCTGAGTGTGGGGTGCGTTTTTTGGGGACAAGTATATCTGATGAGAATGGGAACTGCTGACAACAAGAGGCATAATGATCAGGCAAGCCAGTGGGTCAGCAAAATCCATATATGGCATGCTAGAGAAGCCTGGGATTAAGACCTTCTTAAAGTAGGCTACAAAAGGATGGCAGTTTCCAAAGCACTTCATTTGTTGAGCATAACTATATCTTCCAAGCTGAAATAACTAGCAGGGGAAATAGTCAGGAGAAGGAAAAACATGTGAAAGATGTTTGATTATCAACCCAGGTACCTGTAAAAGGTGGTAGAAAAAACGGAGAAATGGCAAAGTTTCACATGTATGTTTCTCTTTAAGGGGGAGAAGGGCTGACATGATGGTGGCAAATGCCAGGCTGTTCTTATCTTGCTGGTGAAGGCTGGAGCTACAAATGGTAGGTGAGTAAGCAAGTGAGTCAATCTTAGGGGGGTTCTTCTCATCTAAGGACAGGGTGAGGACAAACCTAAGGCCACAGCCTACATGGCTTACAGTGGTGTATTAAATGTAATGCTGGTACACAGACAGGTGGTTTCCCTACAACCAGTTAAGCCAAAAATCTGTGAACGACAATGGTGGCTTTCAAGCTCCCTATCTTTCTGTACTTCAATTGCTAGTCCATGGCCAGCTGGTGACCCTGGCCCTGAGGGGCTTAAACAGCCAAATAAACTCTGCAGTATTGAAGGCACTGGAAATGGGAAGGACTTAGGAGGAAGGCACACTTCAGCAGAAGTTCAGTCTACTTCAACAAGACCAGACCAGAGTGTTTACCCTACTACAAACAAATGAAAACTAAAACTGCTTTGCTAAGTGTGTTCGTTGGAACACCAAGCTAAAGGACATTTTGTAAGTGTTTTGGCTAATGTGTTCCCATATTCAGCAGTTCATTGCTCTGCAGGGCTGTACATCTGTATTCCTAACAACACTCTCATTCAAATAACTGATGGCTATCCAAGGTTTTCCAGCATTAATGAAAAAAATGAGAATCCTCAGTATAGAGCTGAGAGATCTGAATTAACTTTTAGGGACAGGGACAAAGTGTCAAACGTAAAGAAAAGACACTACTAACAAAAGTAAGGAGCCTTTCTCAAAATCACACTATATTATGTAAGAACATGTGGGGTTTTAAATCCAAGTCTCCAGACCTGAAGCATACCTCTAGTTGGAATCATAATGGTAACAAGTTAACTTTTCTTTTCTTGCTGTGCTAAAATCATCTTTTGTAGTGCATTGCTAAAAAGTTTCTATTTAGGCAATCAAACCATTCAGATATAGGGTTCTTTACAAAAATGGTGCAAAATTTCTGCTTCCCCTGATTGTAGTTTAAATGGTATAAAAAATAATGGAGCATACCCGAGTCTTTCAAAAATAAATAAACAAAATAAAATACAATCAAGTTATACACTGTTACCTTCAGTGCTTGATCAAACCTTGGGGGAGGGGCCTACACAATGGGCAGTTGTCTTTTTTAAGGTATAATGCTACTCATATCTCTCAACCTCTCAGTGTAATAAATCTGGAGAAACCCTAAAATATTGGGGACAAAAATTTTAAAAACTGCACTTAAAAAGTTAGAAAATTGCTAGAGTAACAGGAATTCTGTTAGCATGCATTTTCTGAAGGATATGAAGTCTGAAACTCAAATATGTTTCATTATGTATATCAAGATTAAGTGACTTCAAACCTCAGGACTGGTCAGAAAAACAAATTTTATAAAGGAACAGGCCAAAAATATGATGCAAAAATCTGGACATTCTGTGAAAATCTAGACAAGAGAGAGGTATGATGCTACAATTTAAACTCTCATACTTTTAAGACACAGTGCTAGTGTTTAAGAGCAAAGGAAACATAGCAAATCCTAGTGTGCTCTAAAATATAACCATGTAAATTCAAATATTTTTGGACGGCCAAGGGCATTTGTCCCACCATTCTTAATCTGGCCCTCACTAAGTCTCTGACATCTGTGTCTACTCTCCTGGTGGGAATTATGATTCAATTAAACAGACTCCTTGAGGTTAAGCATATGGAGACAGTTAAAATAACAACCTGCATGAAATAAAAAATCTGATAAGGGAACAATAAAAAAAAATTAAAATCTTATTTTTTACTAAATTGCAAGAACTGAAATGTCACATTTATGATCCATACTGAAGTGTGGAGTTGCTCTTTAAACAAAACAGTCTGATAGTACAGTAGAGCAAAGTACTACCACTTAATCCATAGGGCTTTATGCATTTCTAATTCAGCTTATCATTTGTTTATGAAGAACACAAAGATATACGTGTTAATTATAGGTCCCTATCTATGCCCACAGGCTCCTAAGTGATATCGCTGCCCAGCTTGTCATTACAATGTGTGAGGAGCAGCCTGTCACCTCCATTTTAGGATGTTGGAACTCAAATGTTTTCTATTGCAGGTTGCCTGGAGTCAGCTTATTTACAAAGATATAGGAACATGACAGCTACCATATTATTAAGTAGTTTATACTTATGGCTGTTTCAGTTATTAATAACTGTTACTACTTTTCTTTTTACTACCAGATACTGCCTTAACGGTGTCTTGGTTGTCATGAGAGCGCTACAAGATCACAGACTCCAGGAAGGCGTTGCTTTTCTTTCTTAATGAATATTCTGAATATAAGTAATAGTTTAACACATTAACCACGGCCTCTGATTCCACAAGATATTGCAATCCTGGTTGACATACGATGTTTAAAAGAAACAGCAAATGAAGAAAGAATTAAATTAAGAAGCTGGCACACACAAATTGGTGCTTGCTTCATATGCTTACAGATCAGAAATATGTCCAAAATTCTTACCTTCTTACAGTTTATATGTAGTATTAATCTAAGAAATGTTCACACTATGCAACTAGTTTCTATCAGTTCAAGGTAAAGAGGCACAGAAAAAGGGGCTAAGCTGTTACACTCTTCCACATAAGAAGTGCCACTTTGGGTTTTAGTGGCATGATTTGTGTCTGCCTGCGCAGGTAAACATGTAAGCTCTGATACCAGGAAACCACAGTTTTCTCTTTCACACTGATAGAGGAGGGACTGGAAATAAAATAAAACTGACATTCATATACTGTACTAGGACACTATTAACTTTTATTTTTCAAAAGACGTAAAATGCATTTATAAAAGTTATTGAAAGTTATCCCCGATCCTTGAGATTACATGCTTAGAAGTTCAGTTAACAAAAGCTGCCCAATGCAAATTATCAAAAGGCAATCAAAACAAAGAAAGATATACAGGAATATCAGAATCCTTATGAAGATCTTACACAACATTTTAATTCACTAAGTAACACAAACCGAGCATTATTCCCAGGATAGCTCTACTCTAGATCAAAGGAAAAAAGAGCTTTACTACCAAAATGTAATGCGGCAGAAAGAGATGAAAAGGAAAAACAGGCAGCCTTTAGAAAGAAGAGACCCCTGACAAAGACAACTTTACAACTGATTTGAAAATTTTTACAAGGATCACATCACTGCAATCAGTTTAATGTAATTAATTTATTATTATCTTATATTTATTTACACTTTGTTGACCGGGTTACTCTCAATACACCAGCAGTGTGTTTTGCAGGGCAGGACAGGACAAAGGTGGTATTCACAGCGAGTAGGGAAAGTTTGGTTGGGGCAGTGGGGAAAAAGAAAGAAAGAACAATATGATGGACTAAACAGAAAGTATAAGAAATTAACAGAAGAATGAAGTGAGTCATTTAGGGAAACGGAAGAAGCTTGTGTGAATATAATAGGTAAAGATGATGTTTGTATAGGCAAAGACACTTTATAAAGGTAAGAGAAAAGAAATAATATTGTCTTTGGGTAATGAGGTAAAAGGAATGGAGGAAAAGATGGATCAGATAGAAAATAAGAAACGGATTATAAGCACATTATGGATACTACTGAAAGATATATAGAAACATGAATAAAGAACAGTGTGCAAAGAAAAGAAGGTATTTGCTTAAACAGATAACAAGGGAACTGGTAGTGAAGTCCCAAAGGAGCATCACGAAACAGAAATCAGAGGAGGTAATAAAGGAAGGCAAGTTAGAGTCAGAGCCAGGATTTGATGTGTACAGTTGTGGATTTTATAAAATGATGTAAGCACTGTAGTGTAGATGGACAAGGCCCTAACTACAGCCCATGCAACCTGGGTTTAATTAGTGGCATGGCCAGCTGAGGTGCAAGCAGGTAGATATGGGCGTGTCAATCACAGCAGGAACAGGTCATTCGTCTAGGTGAGGAGACACGGTCCACAGAGGGGAGTAGTCCTCGGATGTAACACACAAGTGCAAGGTAGGAGGGGAATCAAGGGGAAGGTAATAAATGAACAGGAATCCCCCTAATCGAAGCAGTCAATGCACAACCTCTAGGCACCCTTAAGTTCCACACCGGCCCCAGCCTTAGAATGGTGATAGTCTGGAGATTGAAGGAAAGGCTGGTAGACCCAGTGATAGAAGGGCACTGGGGTAAGCTGAGAAGAATGAAACAAAAGGGGAACAAAAAAAACACAGATGGGAGAATGAAATATTGGTTATAGTGAATGATGAAATGGAATACATACTAAGGGAGGAAAGTGAAAGCAGAGTGATTTTGTTATGCATTTAAAGCATTTGACAGGGTAAATTACAGTGGGATGTGGTAGATTTGTGGGGCATATGGGATTGGAAACGGGTGAATGCAATAAGAACAATGTATGATTTTATACATTTCGAATATTAACTAAAACATTGTTTTCCCCTATAGTGCCTTTTTTAGGCAATGCCAAACTGAAAGTACTTCCAACACAGCAAATCAAAACCAAGAAAATCTAAAGGTGTTACTGCTCAATGATAGGAGACTAAACAAAAACTCCACTCTATAGAAGCTGCCTTTACCCTAGAGAATGCTGACCTCTGTGTGGTCACTGAGACATGGTCTAAAGCTGCAGAGAGCACACCAACAGTGCCTTCCACCCATTTAGGCCAGCTACTTCAAAGGCAGGGATTAAAGGTGGCAGTGTCTCTGTTTACATCAAACATACATACTTCAAGGCTGGTCAAACAGGACAATGCACTTGAGCTGCCCTTCCATCACTGGGTCTACCAGCCTTTTCTACAATCTCCAGACTAGGTAAACACTCGCACCACACCACACTCATCACATAGTCCCTCAAAACCTACACCACCAAAACACATACACATAGCAACACAAAACACACACCTACATTCACGGAGGCTCTCAATAAAAATATGCTCAAGCAACAGAGATCTCCAAAGCAGAAACGCAAGCAACCTCCACCCCCCAACACAACCCAAATGACACATAGCCCACAAACTCAGTGTGCCACTTGACCACAGCCCATAAGGCATAACAACATACCCAACACTCTAGTCATAGGTGACTCTATAGTCGGGCACACTGATGTTCCACTCACCAGGCTAAACAAGGAGAAAGTTATTGTCAGCTGTTTATCAGGTGCCAGGATCCAACACATAAATTGTCAATGTTGGTGTGAATGACCTGAGACATACCTCCCTGGACTACATGAAAAGAGACATGGAGGAGCTCTCCAATCTTGTAGTCCAGGCAGGTATGACCCTAGCCCTGAGTAGCATCCTGCCATCACCCAGAATGATACCTCAGTACAAGGACAAAATGATTGACTTCAACAATTGGCTAAGCTTCTGATGTCATTCTAAGGGGATCCAGTATCTGTCTGCCTGGGATGACACGATCGACAGACCACAATGCTTTGCCAGAGATGGCCTGCACCTGTCGCCCCTGGGATTCCGGATACTGGCTAAGGCACTTGCTACACCTATAGTGCCTTTTTTAGGCAAGGTTCAAATGAGAAATTCACCACTGTAATGGGTACAAGTAAGCAAAATCTGAGGGTAATGTTACTCAATGCTAGAAGTCTAAAGCTCAAAATGCATTCACTCAAGGTACTCCTTAAAATGGAGAACATCGACATCTGTGCAGTGACAGACACCTAGTTGAAGGTTCCAGAGAGCATCCCTGCATTACCAGGCTATAATTCATACCACACCTTTCGGCCACCTAACCTGGACAGAAACACTAAAGGCAGAGGCGTGCCGATATTCATTAATGATATCCACACCTTCAGGCTAGTTGCTCAGCATAATGCGTCCGAGATTATTCAAGTGCAACTAACACTGGGCAAGACAGCAATCCAAATTGTAACTTGCTACAGATCCCCCACCATGCCCCAGGATTCCCACTCCTCATTTCTTGATACACTGGAAAATATTAGGGTACAACCCAACACCCTAATAATAGGCGATTGCAACTACCCTACCATTAACTGGGAAAACTACTCATGTACCAACTCTTTTGCTCAATGTTTTCTGGAATTCATAAATTCCAAAGCCTTGGATCAACTTATCCACACCTCCACCAGGGGCAGCAATATCCTAGACCTGGTAATTACCAACATGGGTGACCGGTGTTTCACACCAGAGGTCAATTCCTCGTTGGTCAGATCAGACCACAAGCTAATCACCCTAGACATCCACATCCCACCCCCATTAGGGAAACCACTGTAAAAAATTTCTCCAAAGCCAACTTCACGCTTCTTAAGACAGAAGTGGCAAACATCACGACACCCATGCAGATGAACAATAGAGGTACGACTGCTGAATCCTACATAAATGCACTTTATAAGCACTTACACCAGTGCATGGATTGTGCTATCCCTAATAGAACCAAGATGCTATCCTCCAAAAAAAGGAAGCCAATCTGGTGGTCCCCTGCCATAAATAAACTCTACAAAAGAAGAAAGAAACTGTTGCAAAAAAGAGTAAAATCCCATGATTGGAGGAACTCCCTGGTCAGCCTCAGTAAGAAGCTGAGATCCCTCATAAAATCCTCCAAAGCTAGTTATGAAAACAAAATCGCCACTGATTCTAAAGACAACCACAAAGCATTCTATAGCTATGTCAAGAATCTCAATGGCAACACTCAGATCTGCTCTGAGTAACAGCACAATGGCACTAAATATACAGAATCAACTGATATTTCCAACAACCTGGCAGATAGGTTCAGTGCTAACTTTACCCCCCTCTCACCCCTTAAAGGGTCCATCTCTATACCGGAAGAATGCAAAGTTCCTGTAACCACTGCTGTACAGGTAAAAACCACAATCTCCAAAGCCAAGAACACAGCATCCATGGGACCTGACAACATCCCAGGCTGCGTTCAACACGAACTACAGAACGAACTGGCACCCCACCTAAGCACCATGTTCAATCATAGCTTCACTTCAGGCTTTGTGCCCAATGAATGGCACCCAGTGATGGTTATCCCACTCCACAAAGGGGGAGCCACCACGGATCCTGGGAACTACCGCCCCATTAGCCTAATGAGCCTGGTCTGCAAGGCCATGGAACGTATCATCAAGGAACTTATAAACAAAGACATTTGAAATCTCCAAACTCTGGACCCCACCCAGTTCGGGTTTGTAAAAGGCAGATCATGTCTCCTAAACCTGATAGACTTCTTTGAAGCAGTCACCAAAGCCGTAGACGAGGGTAAGGTGGTTCACACAGCCTATCTAGATCTCGCCAAGGCTTTTGACACCATCCCCCACTCTGGAATTATAGATAAACTTACTAAACTAGGTATAAATCCCTATGTCACAAGATGGGTTGCCAACTGGCTCACTGACAAAATCCACACTGTGAAAGTAGCAGACTCCAAATCTGACTTCAGCCCAATGACAAGTGGAGTAACAAAGGATTCAGTCCTGGGTTTTCTCCTGTTTGGTATCTACTATTCTGAAGTACAGGCTAACACAGAAGATCTTTGGCTAATGAAGTTTGCAGATGACTGCAAACTAGGAGCCATAATCAAAACTCCTAACGGTGTGGACATCCTAAAAAAAGGCCTTACTGAGACAGATGCCTGGTGTCAAAGCCATAGCCTCAAGCTCAATGCCAAAAAGGCATTGTCTTCCCCTTTGGTAAAAACTCTGTACTCATGAGATACCACATAGGTGGTAGTCTACTTAACACCGAAAGTGTGATAAGTGACCTTGGAACACAGGTGGACAGTAGTCTCTCCTTTGGACATGCTCCACTTAACGAAATTCCAATCCCTCTGAACTACACGCTCTAGGGACCTACACCTTGTCACCACAATAAACGGAACATGCTGGAGGGATAGATTCCTTTCCCAGAGACTTCCCATACTCTGGAACAAACTACCTATCTATATCAAACAAAGTTCCTCATTAGCACTCTTCAAGGAAAATCTTGATGATTGGATGGGAAATAGGAAATTCACCCCGGGGATCACCTCTGTGACTTTGCTCGACAGAGGCACAGGAAAATAATTTTCTTGGGTGGCGAAAGCCAGGGTACCTTTTTGGCTAGGCTTATATAGGCCCTAGGGCCAACAGCCTAGTACCTACCTAAGAACCTATGTTCAAATCACCATAGGCAAAATCCAATACCACCTCCATGCAAGCTATAGGTCCCCCTCTATGACCCAGGAAACCCATACCATGCATTTAAACTAATTAGAAACACTAACCATCCAGCCCAGCACCATATTCATGGGTGACTTTAATTTCCCCACTATTAACTGCGAATCCTATATGACACCAAACTTACATGCACAGAGATTCCTGGATTTTGTAAACACAAACTCCCTGGACTAGATAGTCAATACACCAACCAGGGGTGCAACCATACTGGATCTGGTCCTCACTAACATGGGAGACTGCTGCACACCCCCTACTGTAATGCCTTCCCTGGTAAGGTCAGACCACAAAATGGTCTCCTTTGAAGTAAAAATAAAACCTGGACCCCCAGCTAAACCTGGAATATTCAGGAACTATTCTAAGGTAAACCTCCTGCTATTAAGTGAGAACCTGGCAAAATTTCAAGCCCCCATAAAACTTGATAACACTTCTGCCTATGCAGAACTGTTCACAGAAACCCTGTACAAGCATGTTAATAGCTGTATAGAGGCAGCTGTACCCACCAGGAAGAAGTACAGAACTAACTTAAAGACACGCGACCCTGGTGGAATCACAAAATCAATCGTCTGTATAACAGGAGGAGGAAAATCTTGACAAAAATTAGGAGGTGCAGAACCCAGCAGGATGAAAGCACTCTCATCAAATTAAGCAAACAACTCAGAAGACAAATAAAGTCTACCAAAGCTAAATTTGAGGTAAGTTTGGCCTCCCAGGCCAAGGACAACCACAAAACATTCTTTAGCTATGTCCACAACCTCAAAGGCAATACATAATTGTGTGCAGATCTTATTGTAAATGGAACCACCTATACTGAGCCAGAAGATATAGCAAACCTCCTGGATGATAAATTCAGCTCCAACTTTACTCATCTCACCACCTTAACCTTCCCTCAGGAAATATCATGAAATATAACTCTCTCTACAATCACTAGGGAGCAAATCCTTAATGCTCTCTCTAAGACCAAGAACACTGCATTGACCTATCACGGCGTCATTGCTATTTAACTGTAACCTCCAAACAGGCTTCGTACCTCATGAATGGAGAAAGGCAACAGTCATCCCTCTGCACAAAGGTAGGCCATCTACAGACCCTGGAAACTACAGACCCATAAGTCTCACTAGTCTTACATGTAAAGCCATGGAAAGAATTATCATGGAGATGATCAACAGAGATATAGTAAACCTCCAGACACTGGACCCAACTCAGTTTGGTTTTGTCAAGTGCAGATCATGCCTACTCAACCTGGTGGACTTCTTTGAGAAGGTCACTAAAGCAATGGATGAGGGCAAAATCATTCCCACTGCCTACCTTGACCTGGCAAAGGCATTTGACAAAATACCCTACTCGGGCATTGTTGACAAACTCAAGAGGTTAGGTACAAACTCATATGTCACCCGGTGTACAGGCAACTGGCTCGCAAACAGGATCCAGGAAGTTAGAATTTGGGAGTCCACCTCTACAAAGAGGCCAGTCACAAGTGAAGTCCCTCAGGGTTCAGTCCTTGGACCGTTCCTGTTTGGCATTTACTTCTCAGAAATCAAGGCCAATGTCAGTGGTCTCTGGCTGACTACATTTGCAGATGACTACAAATTAGGAGCTGTCATTGAATCTCACAGACACAAATGTTCTACAGGAGGGGCTGACACAGACAAACAACTAGTGTCAGAGCCATTGACTAAAACTAAATGCCAAGAAATGTATAATACTATCCTTTGGGAAGTCATCCATCCCTGGTAACTATCATATTGACAATACACCCCTTAGAGCTGACCCAGTAGTCAGGGACTTAGGGACACACATAGATAGTAATCTAGCCTTTGATCATCACGTGTCTACAGTGGGGAGGAAATCATTCTATGCTGCACAACTTATAAACAAAGTTATGGCATTGAAGTCCAAGGAAGTCATTGTTTCACTGTATTTGGCATTCATCAGACCTATCATTGAGTACAAAACCCCTTTGGTATGTACCTAACCAGGCATATCCAACAAATGGAACATTCACAGAGGTTCCTCACTAAAAGAATACAGGGCGTAAGAAATATGTCCTATGCAGACCGCCTCAAGGCCCTATCCTTGTATTCTGTCTCCTACAGACTTTTGAGGGGAGATATATGCCTGGCATATAGGGCACTGTCAGATCCCACTCTGATGGATCTCCTGCATGTCCACAAAACAAACTGCACCAGAATTACCCTTTCTAAAGACTTAAACCTTGCCTGTGATATAAATAGGACCTGCTGGATAGATAGGTATATATTTCAGAGACTACCCCGTCTATGGAACAGGCCTCCCACCCATGTGAAGCATAGTTTCTCCCTAACCCAATTAAAGTGCAACTTAGACAATTGGATGAGAAACCAGAAATTCATCCCTGGTTTGGCACCTACATCTCTAATGGACACAAGTAACCTGTAAATGGTTCATCTCCTTGCCATGCTTACACTTATCAAGGGTAGCAGAACTTGTCAGAGATTTGGGATGCATGGCTAGGCTTAAAAAGGCCCTTGTGATCATTAGCCTAGTAAACACCTATGAGATGTCATCTTCTTCTTCTTCTTTCGGCTGCTCTCGTCAGGGGTCACCACAGCAGATCAACTGTTTCCATTTTTTTCTGTCCTCTGCATCTTGCTCTGTCACACCAACCACCTGCATGTCCTCTCTCACCAAATCCATAAACCCTATCTTAGGCCTCCCTCTTTTCCTGTTACCTGGCAGCTTCATCCTTAGCATCTTTTTCCCAATATACTCTGCATCCCTCCTCAGCACATGTCCAAACCAATGTAATCTTGCCTCTCTGGCTTTGTCTCCAAACCTTCCAACCTGGACTGACCCTCTAATATACTTATTCCTAATCCTGTCCATCCTTGTCTCACCCAGTGCAAATCTTAACATCTTCAACTCTGCCACATCAAGCTCTGACTCCTGCCTTTTTGTCAATGCCACTGTCTCCAACCTATATAACATAGCTGGTCTCACTACCCTCTTGTAGACCTTCCCTTTCACTCTTACTGGTACTCTTCTGTCACAAATCACTCCTGACACTCTTCTCCACCCACTCCATCCTGCCTGTACTCTCTTCTTCACCTCTCTTCCACACTCACCATTAATCTGAACTGTTGATCCCAAGTACTTAAACACATCCACCTTCGCCACCTCTACTCCCTGTATCCTCACCATTCCTCTATCCTCCCTCTCATTCACACACATATATTCTGTCTTAGTCCTGCTGACCTTAATTCCTCTTCTCTCTAGAGCATATCTCCACCTCTCCAGGGTCTCCTTCACCTGTTTCCTACTCTCACTACAGATCACAATGTTATCTGCAAACATCATAGTCCACGGGGATTCCTGTCTGATCTCATCTGTCAACCTGTCCATCACCATTGCAAATAAGAAAAGGCTCAGAGCTGATCCTTGATGTAATCCCACCTCCACCTTAAATGCATCTGTCACTCCCACCGCAGACCTCACTGCCCTCGTACATATCCTGTACCATTCTTACATACTTCTCTGACACTCCCGACTTCCTCATACAATACCACAACTCCTCTCTAGGCATTACTGTCATATACTTTCTCTAAATCCACACAGACACAATGCAACTCCTTCTGACTTTCTCTGTACTTCTCCATTAACACTCTGAGAGCAAACATCGCATCTGTAGTGCTCTTTCCTGGCATTAAACCATACTGCTGATCACTAATCACCTCCCTTCTTAACCTAGCTTCCACTACTCTTTCCCATAACTTCATGCTGTGACTGATCAGTTTAATCCCTCTGTAGTTACAACTCTGCACATCACCCTTATTCTTAAAAATCGGTACCAAAACACTTTTTCTCCATTCCTCAGGCATCCTCTCACTTTCCAAGATTTCATTAAACAATCTAGCCAGTCGGTGCAGGTGCAGGTCCTTTTCTCCCTCCTTAATGTCCAACCTTTTATACAACTCGTCATACGCCTTATCCTTAGCCTTTGCCACCTCTCTCTTTTCCATGCACCTCATCTCCTTATACTCCTCTCTACTTTCTTCATCTCTCTGACAATCCCACTTCTTCTTTGCCAACCTCTTTCTCTGTATACTTTCCTGTACTTCATGTCATGAGTATGTGTAATGATAAATGATTGGTTAGGGAAAAAATGAGGATTAAAATTGGGTAAGTTAAGGATGTCCACTAAGTATGTATTTGTTTATGTTAATAATGTTTAGGGTTATACAAACATGCATGCATGTCTGATATGGAAGAAGCAAGGTGTGAGATATTCCGATATTACATTCTTAGCAGAAAATGTGTTGCTGGTGATGAAGAGCAAAGTATGAATGAGACAGGTATTGTTATTGTTGGCAAATGTAACAGTAGAATGAAATAAGCAAAAAAGTAAAGAATTTGAGGAAATAATTAGGATGGGGGTGTATATCATACCAGGAATGAGCTAAGTCCAAAATAACACATAACAGGCATTCCTCCTTATAACATTAGCCTTTATGGTGATAAAATAATCCTTCACAAAACGGTCCATCCTCCGCGTGTTCAAACTGTTCTTCAAAATTAGTTATCATCTCTCTGCCAGTGGTTTACTAATAACCATCTTATTACAAATGTTAGTAAAACAGCAACTATATACTTTGGCATCCAGCCCAAGCTAACAAAATCCAGTGGCAGCATGACTACTTAAACATATTATACCCGACAATGAGCACATCTCTTCAGCAGGCAAACGCAAATATCTCAGACTAATTTTAGAACCTACTTTGACATTCAAAACCCATATGAATATACCATCAAAAATGTTGGAACTAAACTTTAGGCTGCCCCGTCATTCCCAATCACCTAAAGAAGTCAGACAGGCTCAGACTACGAGTGCCTTCATACCCAGATCTAAACATGTGCTCCCAATAATCTTCCTTTACTTCTCTTTCAACTCATACAAAATTCAAACAGTTAACTCTGTGCAGATTTATCAACTTGTCCCCTCAAATGAAGCACCACTACCTAACTCTGCACAAGCCAGCTGGCTCTTAATAACAGCTTGTTCCAGTCTCTTTTATCCTCTCTTACTTACCTTTACAGTTTTATCTAACCATCTCTTTGAAGCATGGTACTAGTCATAACCCTCCCTACTCTCTTAGAAACTAAGAAAATAGATCTGACCCTATATAGGCTGCCACTTGGAATCTCAACTGAGTAAAGGGGCTTCAGTGAAACAGCCCCTTTTATTTGCAAACCACCTACCAACAGAGCTAAGGAAAATAACAGAGCATCCACAATTTAGATAGAAGCTTCGGAAGCATCTACAGGAAACCTAGAAATATTCCTGTTATTTGATAAAGGCTAGCCCTCTTCTGTCACTCCTTGTCCACAGGCATTAGGCTCCATTGTAAACTATTAGCTCATCTGTGCATTTTACAGGTCAAGAACTCCTCAGGCGATTTGCCAGTCTTTGTAAATATGTAAATATAAATTGGAAGTTATGTTTAACTTCAAAATAAACTGGATCTAATGAGTACCAAAGAAATGGTTAATACAAGTAACAGTATCTATTTATTACTGTTCCTGTTAAAGAGGGTCATGATCCCCTCTTCACAGCTCTTACTTCGGTAAATACCAAATAATATCCAGTCTCCATGGGAATATCAGGAAAACCCTACAGTATAACTTTACTACACTACTGCTTACATTACAGCAAAACTATAAATAATTATGTAAAGAGAAACATGTTATGAACAAGTATAGAATCTGTTTTACTCTTATGAATTATTAGTAATGTACATGGAAACATTATGAAGTAATGAAAATTGTATTACCCCTGTTGTTAGCAATGAACACTTCATGAGCCATTCATTCTGTGCAACTCTAAGAATATCCTTTCGTTGTTTACCTTTTTTTGCTATAAGCCATAAACTAACTCTGCACAATCATTTAACAAATTATTTGTGTAATAGTTTATAAGATATAAACTAAATCATTTCAAAATTATTTATGTAATACGTCTGTAACAAACTATGGAATTACAGCCAGGTTATGGCTAAAAAGGACCCATTGACAAGTTCACTTGGTTAGTCAACAAAGTAAAAATAAAATAAATACATTAAACATGATAGGTTTCAGGTGGTCATAGAACAATGGAATAAAACTATACAGGGGATACAAAGTGAACTACATGGTAAAAAAGGTATTTCACATATCATTTGAAAATGCCTACATGTTGAATATTTGTGTATTAGGAAGACTGGCATACATAGGAGGGATGTTTAAATTTCCAAGCAAAATGAAAAAAGAATTGCTGCAACTTTTTTTTTTCTGGAAAGTCAAGACTGAATCCAATAAAGTGAGGGATAGTACACAATGATAAGTAAAATGAGGGAGTCCATTTAATGAATCCAGTGGTATATATGGCTTCGATACATTTGTTTTGGGTTTTAATAATGTTACAAGAACAAATTCAAGGGTTTATGGAAGACAGTGAAGAAAAGGAAGAAAAAAAAAAGTATTATGATGAAAGAAAATATCAGGAGAAAAAATAAGTTATGGAATATAAAGAGGGATGAAATAAAAGAAAGGGTTGGCCTAAGAAACCAGTGAAGGAAACCCACTTTATATACCAATGGGGAAAGTTAGGAGATGGGATAAAAGAGGTATAGAAAGAAAGACACAAAAGGGTAAGAATGTTTTGATAAAGGTGGGGATTTTTTATGTAGAATTTTGTTGGACAGGCTGCCTGTAAAGTAGAAATATAAAGCATTGGAAGAAAGAATGTGTAATTTATACAAAGCGAAGAAACCCAGTTGCATTATTTTCTGTGTACAGTAAAGGAAATAAGATGTTTCACATTATCTATAAAAAAAAAAAAAAACATAAGATGGGATGGCTTTATAGGAATGGGCATGAATATCATATTATATGGAAAATACAAAGGGGGAAACAAGTTAAATACACAGAAATGGGATTAAGTACTGATTATAAAAATATGGTGCTTATGGAGGTGGGGTATGATGAACTGTTATATAATAAGGATAAAGGGGATGGGAATGTGATGCTAGAGATAAAATGATGGCTATGGTAGTAAGGGTGTGGGGGGTAGTAGGCTGACATCATGATGAAATGTAAAGTGTATAAAGGAGAAGTATAAGTAGACGTAAAAGTATAATGTAGACAGAAGTATTAAAGTAGCCTCTACTCTTTTTGATAAATGTTGCAGGATCTTTTACATCCATCTCAGCTACCACCAACTCAGGCAGAAAAAGACATCAGTTTATTGCTTTATCTAAAGAACAGCATATTCAAGAGTACAGCATCCCCCACCCCCGTTATCCCCTACTGCAGTACTGGAAATGAATCCAAGTAGTTAGAGTGGGAACAGAACCCCCAGTCTTCTGATTTCTCAGTATCAAATATGAGTATATTACCTGCTGAGCCACTGAGACTGACTTAGATACATACATTTGTCAAGTGTGTAATCTCCATGGGGGTAAATGCTGCAGGCATACCTTCCACAGGCAGGACTCATGAGTTAGTCACCTTACAATATTGGTGACTCATTTCAGAATGAAGAGAGTTTTCAAGATCCCCCAGCTTTTCTGCATTTGCTTTGCTAAATATTACTTAATCCAGTGATCTGATGTATAGTATATGTGCAGTGCATGCACTGAAAGCTGAAGAAATATAATCTGGATAAATGGTTAAGTTAGGACCTGCCTGTTATACTTCCTGAATTTCAGAAGTTGCTGTTCATAGGTATCAGACTCTTTTCTATAAAATCTAGGATGAAGTAAAAAATAATCAGGAAAAATGGTTCCAAATTAGGGACACTTCAACTACTGATACTATTCACTTAGAATACTGAAGGAATAAAAGGATTTCTACTGACAGGCATTTTCTGATGAAGAAAAATGCTGGAACTATAATGTCTGTCTAGAACTGTTTGATGGCATTAGGCCTCATTGATTTCTCATAAAACTGCAAATTTTAAAAAGAAGAGAGTCAAATTCTGAAGCAAAATCAGGGACATTTGAGAGGTGTGTTGCCATTTGATTTGGCAAAAAACACTGCAGCAAACAGTGGTTACTATCCAAAAAGGAAGGATACATGAGAATTTCTTTTCTGAAGAAAACACCAATACATTGGGTTGCAGTTCTTCTCCTAACACACATTTGCATGATTTCCACACTCTTCCACTACTAATTTTCTTAAAGTAGTAAGCAGCAACAACCAAAATGCTAGCTGCTTATTCCCACAGAACAAAATTCAGCTGATAAAAAATCACTGCAAAGCGTAAAAACAAGTGGATTTAATGAGGTTAGGCGCTTTCACTCGCAACACGAGCTTCATCAGAACACCATGTTAACAATAACATTCCTTTAAATAATCAAATTGGCGCCAAAACAGCGCAGACAAACAAGAAGTACAAAAATTAGATACGTATCAAATAAAAACTTTGTAAAAACATGTATATAAATATTTAGATGTTACATATATATTAAATATTTAATATAACCACTCATATACAAGTGAACTACTCACAGAGTCAATTATCTAACAAAAGTGCAGATTTAATTGAAATACTGTCATTAATCCCTGGTGGGGTTAAGGCATCGGTGTAAAGCTGCCACCAAAGCTCTCTGTAAGCCAAATAGTTTTTTAGGTCACCTCCTCTAGGATTCTTCCTGACAACCTCCAAAATAGCAAATTTAAATACATGGTTTGCACCTAATTCCAGAATATGCCTACAAAGGGCATTCTTGGTATACATTTTCTTAATACAATACATATGTGAGTAGATTCTTTGCCTTAATTGCCGTTCAGTCTTTCCTATATAATAGGAATGACAGTACTGGCAAATCGCTATGTACACTAGCATGGTCGACCTGCAATTTCCCTTGCAGAAAAACACTTCAGTTCGACCTACATTATCCAAAGTAATTCTACTATTTTCATAAATGGAACCGCATTGATTACAAGTGCCACATTTTGATGTGTGTGTAACTGTGTGCTGTTTCGGGGATTTCGCCTTTTCAAGAATGTACTTTAAATTCCTGCCCATTTTGTAGACAAAGTTGGGTTGTGGTCCAACGATGTCTGCAATCGACTGAGTGGTAGTCAATATGTGCCAATTTTTAAATAAAATATTTTTCAAAACATGACAAAATGGGCCAAATTCTAATATACAGGCTCTACTAAACCTGTCCTGTCCGTCTACATGTTTGAATTTAACTGCAGACTTATGTTTCCCTCCTACGGATGTACGGTCAAGTATGGGGGTTGTGGAATGAGTACTATTGGACCCCAATAAGGAGGAATATTTCTTTCCCCACTCACTTATAACATAAGAGGCAATGTCTTCTAATAGTTTGCTGTTGTATCCTCTGTCATGAAAAAGTGACTTAATAAAACTGACTTCCATCACCATATCAAGATAGTTGGAAGTCATCCTAATAGCTCTTATGCATTGCCCTTTAAAAATATTCTTCTTCAGGTTAGTAGGATGGTAGCTGTTGTAATCCAGATATGAGTTGGTGAATGTTGATTTTCTGTGAACTGTAGATTTAAAACCCCCATTGTCAAGAGAGATATAAGTGTCTAAATATGGCACTCCGGTGTAGTTGTGTGTGGATGTAAATTTCAAAAAACTACTACTGTTGTTCAAGAATTCCATAAAAGACTCAAACATGTCACAGTCACCTTTCCATAGGATATAAATATCATCCAGGTAACGTGAATAATACGCAACATGTTTATAGTATATACTGTTGAACACTTGTTTCTCCTCCCAATCAAGCAAAACCAGATTTGCAAATATAGGGGCACAAGCTGCCCCCATAGCTACTCCTCTGGTTTGCTTGAAAATCTCCCCCTCATAGTAAATGAAGTTATTTTCTAGTATAATACTCATGAGTTCCACTAGTAGTGAAATCTTGTCCCAACTCCACTCTGTGTGTTTTCTCAAACTGTTAGAAAAAGCTTCTAGACCATCTTCAAGAGGTATACAGCTAAACAGATCTATTACATCTATAGAGCAAAAAATTAAGTTATCCCTAGTAGTAGTGACCGGGTAGTTTCTAAGAAATTCCCAAGAGTCCTTGACCAAATGACCAAGGTTGTCATAGATGAATTTCAAAGAATGGTCGATTACTATCCCTATAGGGAAGGTCTTAGATTTACTGCCCGATATTACCGGGCGAAACGGGGGATTAACATGGTCCTTATGGACCTTCGGAATGCCTACAATAGTGGCAAGTATGGGGAATTCCACCACCATAAAATTATATAGTTCTTCAGTGATTCTTTGTTGCAGCAAATACTCCTCTAAGTACATATCAATTCTCCTGTAAGCGATATTAAGCTCATTTACAGAGGAAACAGAGTAGTTCCCTGAATCATGGAGAATATTGTAAATGTAAGCACTATAAGCAGTGGCATCGAATAAAACGATGCTGCCTCCTTTGTCGGGCTTCATGATCCTAACACCCGTATCCTGTGTAAGTTCACTTAAAATTCTACTTTCATCCTTAGTCAAATTGTCCTTGTGTACTGTGTATTTCTTTTTACTACGGACAGACTTATTAAGTAGATAGATCTCCTTAGTGACCTTTTTCTCAAAAATAGAGACTACAGGATTACTTGTAGGGACAAAAGTACTTTTTTTCTTTAGAAGTTTGCCACTGGAAACCTCAGAACTAGCTTTGGTGTCAAACATTATAGCTAGGTTGAGTTTTCTAATATATTTCTTTAAATCTAGTAATGTATCTACAACTCGAAAATTGGGGGTAGGTATAAATTTTAAACCTTTAGACAGAAGGCTGAAATGAGCTGTCTCCAATTGAACATTGCTATAATTAAAGATTTTAAAATTCTTATATTCACAAACCACATCATCTACAGCCACAATATTTTCATGGCTAGGACTAGTCGAGTTGTTAATCGGCTCTTCAAAAACATGCTGTGTGTGCCCTATCTCTTTCTCCAGTTTCCCTGATTCTTTTTCATCAGGGGTGGAAAAAAATCCTGCTCAGAATTATCTAGATGGTTAAAGTGTGCTGAGTGGTTGCCCTGAAATAGTACCTCAGTGTTTGATTTACCACTCCCCCATTTGTAACAAGTACGTCTCCTGTACTGTTCCTTATCTCTTACAATTTTTTTACATTTCCGATCAAATGCTTTTTCAGCTCTTTCCTCCGCTAATGAAAATTGTTTGTGATAAAGCTTCTCCCACTGTACGAATGTCAAATCATGTATAATAATGTTTAAATTCTCAACTTCTGCAATACACCTGCATAGTTTCATATCATTGTGTTTAATAAGAAGTTTCATAAATTCAATCCCAAAGGAATCAAATAAAGTGTTAAATTCTATCTCCACATCAGCATTAATCTCTATACCTAATGGGGTTTTGAAAAATCTTAAACCCATTGGAACAATGCTGTCAGTGATACAGTGATTCAAGTAAGCATTATCTAACTTAATAGCATTAATAATATTCAATTTTTTACCTAAAAGGTAAATATGATCTTTCAAAGTTCCTTTAACTGCGTGACTGTTGTTTTGTAACTTTCCGGCTGACATGTTATCAAATTTACAATCAACCTTAATAAAATCTTGTAGGGTTTTCTGTTTAGAAGAATTCCCTTTGTCAGTACAGCGAAAAGAATGATTAGTGCAATTGAAAGATTGTTTAGCAGTAACCGGAACAGTACCTTTAGAGTGATTGTTCTCATTTGAAACATGAGCATAAGTACATACATAATTTTCTTAAAGTCATTTACTCAGCATTTACAGCGGGGACCCTACTAAGAAAATATGACCTAAGCACTGCAGACAGATGACTCGACTTAACAACAGGGACTTGCCTGATAGGTCTTAGCATTATTTCCTCCTTCTCCTTTGTGTCAGTTCTTCTCACCACAAACTACCAATGCATTACTACTTCAGTAGCATACCTCACTCATCTTGCACTATCCCTTTCCAAATGTTTTGACACAGAACAATACTTAGCATTTTTGAATGCACTTCGATTACTAGTTATACCCTTGTCTCTCACCAACATAGCTTACCATACAGAAATACAAAACACAAATGGATGTATGACTTTACAGTAGTATATAACCTGATAATTTTACAGCTTTCCAAGAATACACTGTGCATAGGTTCATAGGTAATTACTAGGCTATCTGCCCAAGAGCATCTATAAGCCTAGCCAGAATGTGTTGGCTTTCGCCTCCCCCTTAGATTAGTTCCCTGTGCCTCTGTCCAGCAGAGCCATTAGTTCCCTGTGCCTCTGTCCAGCAGAGCCACTGCAGTGATCCCCAGGGTAAATGTTCTGTTTCCCATCCACTCGTCAAGGTTTCTCTTGAAGAGTGTTAGTGAGGGGCTCTGCCTAATGTAGACTGGAATCCTGTTCCAAAGCACGGGGAAGTCTCTGGGACAGGAATCGATCCCTCCAGCATGTCCTATTTATCACTGTGGTGAGGTTTAGATCCCTAGAGTGTGTGGTTCTTGGAGATTTGTTTTTTTTTAAGTGGAGCATGTCCATCAATTCTGGGTTGGACATGGCCTTGTACGTCAGGCAGAGATCACCCCTGAGCAAGCGGTACGCGACAGAGTACAGCTGGAGTTTTTTCAGTCAGGCTGCATAGGGCATCTGTTTGAGGCCAGTAATCCTCTTGGTGAGGTACTTCTGTGGTCTTTTCAGCTGTTGCAGGTGTTTTGTAAGGTACATCCCAAATGGGGCATTGTACTCTATGATGGGTCTGATGAGTGATGAGTAGAGGGGCACAATAACCTCTTTTGTTCTAGATGCGAACCCTTTTATGATTAGGCGGGCCACATAGAAGGATTTTCTAACCACCTTGGCAATATGATTATCAAAGGAAAGATTACTATTTACTTGGGTCCCCAGATCCCTTATTACATTTTCTGTATTTAGGGGATTACCACATATGTGGTAGTTCGTGGGTACTTTGTTTTTTCCAAAGGGGATGACTATGCATTTTTTGGCATTTAGCTCGAGGCCATGATTTTGACACCAGGTATCCGTCTCAGTGAGACCCTTCTTGAGGATGTCTGTATCAGCTGGAGAGTCAGTTATGACCCCCAGTTTACATTTGTCTGCGAACTTGGTCAGCCATAGCCCTCCTGTGCTTGCCTGTACCTCTGAGAAGTATATACTGAACAGGAGGGGGTCCCAGGACTGAGCCCTGGGGGGAGCCACTTGTAATCGGTTTAGAGTCGGACCTAGAGCCTGCAACTCTCACCGTGTGGGTTCTATCCATGAGCCAACTGGAAACCCATCTTGTGACGTAGGGGTTTATGTTCAGGCTGGTGAGCTTGTCTATAATACCAGTATGGGGAATGGTGTTGAAAGCCTTTGCGTGGTCTAGGTAGGCTGTGTGGACCTCCTTTCCCTCATCTAAAGCCTTGGTAACTGTCTCAAAGAAGTCCACCAGGTTTAGGAGGCATGATCTGCCCTTAACAAAGCCAAACTGGGTAGGGTCCAACGTTTGGAGGTTCCCAATGTCTCTGTTTATGAGTTCCATGATGATGTGCTCCATAGCCTTGCAGACCAGGCTAGTTAGGCTTATGGAGCGATAGTTCCCGGGGTCCATTTTGGCTCCACCTTTGTCGAGTGGGATAACTGTTGCTGTGCGCCATTCTATGGGTACATAGCCTGTAGAGAGGCTGAGTTTCAACAGTGTGTTTAGGTGAGGGGTTAGTTCATTTTGGAGACCATGTAAGACACGGCCTGGAACACCAGCCGGTCCCATTGAAGCTGTGCTTTTGGCTTTAGATTGGGCTGTTTTAACCTGTGTGTCTGTGATGGCCGGGGATCTACATTCTTCTGGAAAGGTTATTGGCCCTTTAGGGGGTGAAGTTTGCACTAAACCTGTCTGCCAGAATGTTGGCAATATCAGTCAGTTCAGTGTATTTTGTGCCATTCTGCACTAACTCACAGCAGATCTGAGAGTTTCCACTTAGGTTCTTGACATAGCTAAAGAATGCTTTGTGGTTATCTTTGGAGTCCTTGGCAATTTTTCTTTCGAAGCTAGCCTTGGATGATTTTATGAGGGATCGTAGTTTCTTGCTGATACTGATCAGGGCTGTCTTTCCTTCTTGGGATTTTACTCTTTTCTGTACTAGTTTCCTCCTTATTGTATAGCTTGTTTATGGCAGGGGTCCACCAAACTGGTTTCCTTTTCTTGGAGGAGTGAGTCTTGGTTTTGCTTGGGATAGCATGATCCATGCATTCTTGCAGGTGCTCATAGAGTGCCTTTGTAAGGGATTCAACAGCTTGGACAGCATTGTCCTTTAGCATGGGGGCTGTGAACCTTTCCACCTCGGTCTTAAGTAAAGTACAGTTTTGTACCTACCATAAATGTAGATGTTCCAGTGTTCACACTGCTGCAGTCATCACACTTGGGTTATCTGCCGTCAGGCGGTCCTGCAGTTGGCCCGAGTTCCAAAGTCTTGGTCCGGCGTCGGTTACTGTTGCTTCTTCCCTGACGTCAGTGCGATAGGGGTATAAAAGAGGCAGCCAACGCCATTTTCTTCAGTCTTTCTTGCCCCAGATGTCAGGTGGCCCCAAATAGGAAGGCAATACAGAATCCTATGTAAATTACATAAGTATAAAACAATAGCTACAGCTGTAAGAAAATACACCATATAGAAATACATCTTAGAGATTGTATAAACAGGGAGCTATAGATAAAACCCAGGTAAAAAGAGGGGAAGGTGAGAGGGTAACCTGGACTGCAGCAGTGTGAACATTCGAATATTTACATTTATGATAGGTTCAAAACTGTACTATGTTCATCGTGTTACACTGCTGCAGTCATCACACCTGGGTTGAATCTCAAAGCTAAGGCTGGGTGGTTGGTACTAAACAGGGTTTGGAGAAGCTAGCTGGCCCTGCAAAACTGCAGTGGCAAACCCAGCTCTGGTTTTTGAGTATAGAGGTAAGTGGTAGTGCTTGGTGAAGGTGTGCACTGAACTCCAAGTTGCAGCTTCCAAAATATCCTTGGCTGGTACCCCTCTGAGGAAGGCTGCTGATGTTGCTGTAGCCCTGGTGGAATGAGGCCTAATGTTACCAGGTACAGGTTTCTCATGGTGTGTGTAGCAGAAACGGATACAATGTCCTATCCATTTTGAAATGGTCTGTTTTGAAATAGGCTTTCCTTGAGATTCTGCAGCATAGGATACAAAGAGCTGATCAGATTTTCTGAAAACCTTTGTTTTATCTAAGTAGAAACGTAATTGCCTGTGAATGTCCAAAGAGTGTAGGAGCCTTTCTGCTTTATTCTGGGGGTTTGGATAAAAGGTGGGTAAATGAATGGTTTGGTTTAGAGCCACACTGGATACCACCTTTGGCATAAAGGAAGGGTTAGTTGGTAAAGAGTCTGTCTTGATGAAAAATGATGAAAGGCTCCACTACCATTAGGGCCTGTAGCTCTGAGACTCTTCGAGCTGAAGTTATTGCTAGCAGCAGGGCAGTTTTCCATGATAACAATTGTAAATCAGCTGAAAAAGCTGGCTCGAAGGGCGGTAGTGTAAGTTTTTCCAAAACAAAATTGAGGTCCCAAATTGGTGCTGGTGCTCTTCGGGGTGGTCTTATGTTCTTAGCCCCTCTGAGGTACTGTCTTAATAATGGATGTGAAAAAATAGGAGGATCCATGTTGTAATGAGCTGAAATAGCTGAAGCGTGGATCTTTATAGATGAAAAGGAAAGGCCTTTGTGCAACATCTCAGTTAAATATTGCAGAATCTGAGGAATATTTGGGACAAGAGGATTTTGGCCTTTAGCCTGGTTCCAGGCGCAGAATCTTTTCCATTTGTCTGAGTAGGTTTTCCTGGTGCTGGGTCTCCTGGCCTCCAGAATGACATCCATAACAGCTGTAGAGAGAAGTGCTGACTGGTTGTTTAGATAATTGCCATGCAGCCAGATTTAAAGTCTTGAGCTGGCTGTGTAGAATCTGATTGTTTTGCTGAGTCAGCAGGTGAGGAATTTGAGGTAAAATCCATGGTGGGCCTTGAGCCATGTTCCTTAATATTGGAAACCAGTGTTGGCGTGGCCAGTCTGGAGCAATGAGTATCATTTGTGGCCTCTCTAATCTGGCTTTTAGCAGCACTTTTGCCAGAAGAGGCAGTGGAGGAAAGGCATACACTGTTAGTGTTTTCCAACTGAATGAGAGGGCATCCACTTTCCAAGCTAGAGTGTGATATGTCCTTGTGCAAAACTTTCGCAGTTGGTAGTTTTGTGGGGAGGCAAACAGATCTATGTCTGGGCTCCCCCATTTTTGAGTTATCATTGTGAATACTTGTGGGTCTAGTTTCCACTCGTGAGGATCCATAATATTTCTGCTTAGTTTGTCTGCCAATGTATTTTTCTTTCCTGGCAGGAATTGTGCTTGTAGTTGAACTTGGTAGGTCAGTGCTGTGTTCCACAAGGTCATTGCTTGCCTGCATAGGGGGTAGGAATGTGTGCCCCCTTGTTTGTTTATGTACCACATCACTGTGGTGTTGTCTGTCTTTATTAGAAGTCGTCCTGGATGTAGGAGGTCCTTGAAAGCTGTTAGGGCATTTTGTACAGCTAGCATCTCTTTTTGATTGATGTGGAGATGCATTTGATCTGCAGACCATTTGCCCTGAATACACTGTCCTGCCATCTGTGCACCCCAGGCGTAATCCAATGCATCTGTTGAAATTGTTTGCCTGGCTGTGGGCAAGGTGAAAGGCTGACCCTTGTTAAGGTGACATGCCTGAGCCTACCATAGAAACTCCTGTTGAAGGCAGGGAATTAGTGGTATTACTGTTTCCAAGCTGTGGCTGTGTTGAGTCCATACGCTTTTCAGGTAACATTGTAATTTCCTCATATGCAGTTTGGCATATGGTATTAGTAGTATGCAAGATGCCATGAATCCCAAGGCCTGCAGAATTTTTCTTGCAGGGAGTTGGGTCTTTGTTGCCATCATTTTGAAGTATTGAATCAGTTGTCCTTGCTTGTCTGGCGTAAGATAAGCCATCTGGGCCGTTGTATTTAAGCTGGCACCCAGGAATATTATGTCTTGTGAGGGCACTAGTTTTGACTTCTTTTTGTTTACTGTGTACCCTAGGCAACTTAGTAGGTTTTTTACAAACGCCAGATGTTTTAAAATACTGTCCTTGCTGTCTGCTTGAATAAGGCAGTCGTCCAGGTATGGATATATTTGGATTCCTCTTTGTCTGCAGTATGCAATTACTGGTGCCAGGCATTTTGTGAAGACCCTGGGTGCAGTAGATAAGCCAAAGGGCAGTGCAGAGAAGTGGTAATGAGTTGTACCTGCCATAAATTGGAGGTATCTTCTGCAATTTTGTCTGATAGGGACATGCAGGTATGCCTCCTTGAGGTCCAATGTTACTAGCCAAGCCTTCTTGCCCAGCATGGGAAGAAGTTGCTGTAGTGTGAGCATCTTGAATTTGGGTACTTCCAGGTATGTGTTTAGAACTGAAAGGTCCAGAATGGGTCTCCAGGCTTTGTCCTTTCGGGGAACCAGAAAGAGTCTTGAGTAAAATCCTTGTCCTTGCTCCTGTGCAGGAACCTGTTGAATGGCTCTGATGTCCATGAGTGCTGTAATTTGTCTTTGAGTCTCTGCCCATTGATTTGATGGCAGGTTTGGCATTCCTTTTATCCTTGGTAAAGTGTGAAAGTGGAACCTGTATCTTTGAGTTACAATATTTAGGACCCATTTGTCTTTTGTGATGATGTGCCAATGGTCTGCAAAAAGTGCAAGTTTTCCTCCCAAGGGAGCTGCCAAGAGTGATTTGCTTGGCAATCTGAGGGGTAAGTCATTGTGATCATCTTTTGATAGTTTGAGACCTGTCTTCTCCTCCTTTTTGGGTTGTGACACCCCATTGTCGTAGCTTGTAAAAGTCTTGTGGCTGACCTCTGCCCCTTGGGCGTCTGTATTTGCCCCTCTGAGGTCTGCCAGAAGTTGGAAAGGACCAGTTTTTAGTTGGCCAATTTCTGCTGAAACGAGGGGGTTGGACCTGTAAAAAATCCTTGATCGTCTGCATAGATTTTGCCTTATCCTCCATTTTCTTTAAAACCTCTTCTGCTTTCGCAGCAAATAAAACATCCTGCTGTAAGGGTGCATCCAATAACTTTCTTTAACATGATCAGGTAAAGTTTGTTCTTTTAACCAAGCATGCCTACGAATGACAGACCCTGTTACAGCTGCTCTGCAAGAAGCTTCCAATGAATCAAATCCACATTGCAAAATATGTTTTCCCACTTGTTCTGCTGCATGCAATAAATCTTGCATTTCCTTGTAATCAGGCTGCTCTGTATGAGTGCTCATTTTTTGTTTTAATTGAGACATCAAATATTGTTGATATTTCAGCATGTGAAACTGGCAATTTAAGGCCCTCATAGCTAGAGTAGCTGAGGTATATACTTTCTTTCCCCATCTGTCTAGTGCTCTAGAATCCCTTTCAGATGGTACAGGATTTTTAGGAATAGAGGCCTTAACCCCTTTGGGACCCTGGGAAATGGTTTCTGGGTCAGCAACAGGGCTTTTATATAGGAATTTATGTGAATCAGGGACTCTGCAGTATCTGTCTGGTTTGGCTGGTGCAGGAGGTAATGAATCTGGGTTAAGGCTAGATTCTGAATAAACATCATCCACAATGTCTAACACAGGTGGAATAGCAAGGGGTCTGTGCTGGGGTAGTAAGAGGAACTCTCGGAGCCTTTTCTTAGAATCAGGGTAATCCTGGCCTTCCCAGTGGAAATGTTCCCTCATGGTATGCAAAGTTTCCCCAAAAGAGTAGTCTTCTGGGGGAGATGCTGAAGGAAGAGACTCTTCAGCATCAGAGTCTTCATAAGGGGGAAAAAGAGTACTCCTGTTCCTCAGAAGAATCTGAGTTAATGGAAACCTGATCAGAGGAAGCGTAGTCCTCCTCCTGTCTAGGCCTTTTGTCAGGTGGGGGATGGGAGCCCCTGATTAGGGTAATTAAGTCTTCGGCCATCTTAAGCATCTGTTTCTTAGGCATGGGGCCTTGCACTGGAGACTGCTGTACAAACTTTCTTACTTTTAATGGAGCTTTCAGTTTTGCAACAAATTTAATAGTAAGTGTAGTCGGTCTGAAGACACCTTCAGCAACTGATGGGTTTTCAACTGCACCGGAATCCCCATCAGCCATGGAGTCGGAAGGACCTAAAGATAAAGGCTCTGGAGGCCCTGCAATCTCCGCTTGGGAGTCGGATGCAGGCTGCAGTTCTAAATCAGCGGTCGTCAGGGGCTGCGTAGGCACCTCACTGAAAACCGGAGAACCGGCGACTGGCCTTGCAGAGGCCTCGGTGTCTGGTTTGGGTTTCGGCTGCCTATCCTTATCTTTGCACTTTTTATGCATCCCGGTCGTCGGTTGCTCCGACGGCATGGTATAATAAAATTTTCTGCCAAAATAATGTCGGGCGAAATCAAACCGACGTTTAATAGTTCGTTTGTTAAACCTAGCATAAAACCGACAACATGTGACGTTGTGGTCTGGGCCTAGGCAAGGGATACAATAAGAATGAAAATCCTTACGAGGTATTTGCTTCCCACAAGAAATGCAATTATTAACTTTTTCTGAAATCGGACTGAGGCAAGAAAAGGTTCCCCAATGGGGTACTTAGCTTTATTGAAGACTTCGGTCTGAAATTCGATTTGAAAATCTCAGGAGTCGGCCGACTGGCACTTGCGAACTGCTTCTGCTTCGGGCACCGCGCGGCAAGAAAGACTGAAGAAAATGGCATCGGCTGCCTCTTTTATACCCCTGTCACACTGACGTCAGGAAAGAAGCGACAGCAACCGATGCCGGACCAAGACTTTGGAACTCGGGCTGACTGCGGGACCGCCTGACGGCAGATAACCCAAGTGTGATGACTGCAGCAATGTAACACGATGAACATCGTGAAGTTTGCTTTTGAAAAGTTTTTCATGGTGGTTTTCTTGATTGGGGGTGTGGGCAGAATATGGATATCCAGAGTGATTAGTCTGTGGTCTGATCTAACCAGCGAGGGGTTGACCTCCGGTGTGGAACACCGGTCGCCCATGTTGGTGATGACCAGGTCCAATATGTTGTCATCTCTGGTGGGGGTGTTGACCAGTTGATCCAGGGTGTTTGAGTTTATAAATTCTAGGAAGCGTTGGGCAAGGGAGTTAGTACTTGAGTAGTTCTCCCAGTTAATGTTTGGGTAATTGAAATCACCCAATATTAGGGCATTTGGTAGGACCTTCATATTTTCCAGTGTCTCCAGAAATGCGGAATGGGGATCCTGGGTCATGGTGGGTGATCTGTAGCAAGCTACAATTTGAATTGCAGTTTTGCCCATTGCTAGTTGCACATGGATGATCTCTAAGGCATTGTGCTGCACCACTAACCTGGAGGTGTGGGTGTCCTTGATGAATATGGATACACCCCTGCCTTTTGTGTTTTGGTCCGGGTTTTGTGGCCGAAAAGTATTGTATGAGTTATAGCCTGGTAGTGCTGGGGTACTCTCTGGAGCCTTAAACCAGGTTTCTGTTACTGCACAGATATTGATGTCCTCCATACTGAAGAGTGCCTCGAGTGCATGCATTTTGAGGTTTAGACTTCTGGCGTCGAGTAGCATTACCCTCAGTTTTTGGTTACTTGTGCTTATATACAGTGGTGGGTTTGTCTTTTGAGCCTTGCCTAAATAAGGCACTATGGGGGCGGCAAAAGCCTTGGCCAGTATTCGAAAGCCTAAGGGTGACAGGTGCAAGCCATCTCTTGCGAAGCAACATGGCTTGTCCAGCATGTCATCCCAGGCAGACAGATACTGGATCCCCTTTGAATGACACCAGAAACTTAGCCAACTGTTGAAATTGATCATTTTTTCTTTATACTGTGGCATCATTCTTGGTGAGGACAGAATGCTCCTCAGGGTCATGGTCATACCGGTCTGGGCTACGTGATCATAGAGCTGTTCTATGTCTCTTTTCATGTAGTCCAGGGAGGTACATCTCAGGTCATTCACAACAACATGGACAATGACAGAGTCATATTTATACTTGCTCTTGAGAGACCTGAGTTCTTGTGTTATGTGGTGGATCCTGGCGCCCGACAGGCAGCTAACTGTAACCTTCTCGCTGTCCAGCCTAGTTAATGGGACATTAGTGTGCCTGACTATAGAGCCACCTATTACTAGCGTGTTGGGTATGCTATTTTGCCTTACCGGCTGTGATTGCGTGGCACACTGATTATGTGAAGTATGTGTTTCATGGTTTGTGATGGGGTGTGGAGGTTGCTTGGATGTCTGCTTTGGAGGTCTCTGTTGCTTTTGCAGATTTTTATTTAGAGCCTCCGAGTATGTTTTTGTGTATTTATGTGTGTTATTTGCCAGTGTTGGTTTAATAGGTCTATGTGAGACTGGTGGTGTGTTGCAAGTATTTCCCTTCTCCTCTTGGCTGTCAGTTCCAGTCTTGGGTTGAGAGAGCTTTGCCTCCAGTTTGGCTGTATAATTGCATCTCTTGCATATATTAGCTTCTATAATGGAAAAGGGTGCTCAGTTTCTCTTAGTTATCTAACACTCTATATGTATTTTATCCATATACAAATTTTGTAATTCTTGTGTACCCAAACGTACTAAATTTTCTTTACATACCTTGCTGATTTTTTTTTTCTTTATATATTTTTTTTACTTTTCCTAGCGTATTTGTAAACTTCATTAATCCGTTTTTTGTCATTGGCTTGGAACATATCCTTATTGTCTCTAATATACACAAATGCAAAGCAAAGCACATTCATACCTCTCAACTGTCTAGACTTTCACAAAATGCTCAGATTTTTGCCTTATATTTTTTGTCTGTCCCTCATAAAATGTGTTGTTTTCTGGCAAAGCACTACAGACTGAAGTCACTAAACAATGACATGCATTTGAGTTTGAGAGATATATTGTTCAGAAAATGCATGCTAACACAAATCCTATTATTCCAGAAACTTTCTAAATTTATGAGAGCGGCACTTAAAATCTGTCTTATTTTTAGGCCTTTATCACACCATTTCTTTAGGATTTGTCCGGATTTCTTGTGTTAAGAAGTTGAACGGTATGTGCACATTTCATTAGATTTATGCATTTCAGACACGCAGCCTGTACATATATGCTGCATACTGGTCCATTAAACATGCAGTGCAGTTTCTGTCACAACACATCTCATAGCTTGCAGAAATCCATGTTTGTGAATTATGTTACCTTCATACACTTATCTAATTAAGTGTGACCTGCTGGATTTTAACATACTTTGGAAGTGAATCTCAGTAAGGAATTTCCTTAAATTCCAGCAAATGGTCTTTAATGATTGTTGTGACTTTACATGATGTTTCAAGTTATCCTAATGTCTTGAAATTCTGGACAAGTTGTAATGATGTTGAACATTAAAGGTACACACATCATGACTAGTTTAATGATATCATTATGTTCTTAAAGCTTCAAAAAGTATGATTTGTTTTGCTGTAATGCCTATACTGTCATCTAACTTTGTGATTTCCATCCATATTAGTGATTAAAAAAGGCATTCTTGTGGATTTTACTTGCTTTATGGCATGCTATATCCACAGTGCATTAATTTTAAAAGCAGGACCCTGGTTTCTGCACTGTACACAGTATAATCTTGATAAAAGCAGAGAAACAATTACCAGAATACATCCCCATTTCTGACAAAAGACATTTCAGTTTTCCCTTCGATTTCTGATTCTAGCTACATTTCTCAAATGATAATATGAATACCTAACATAAGATGTCTCCATAAATGACAAATGATCACTGAATCTTCCCCAGATTCTGCACCTCAGACACAAATTTCAGCCTACTCTGACCATTAAATATGTTGTGAGCAAGGACAGGAAAGGAAAACAGGGTCTTAAGGGAGCATGAATAGTTAGAGCCTGGGTCTTGGCACAACTAAGCTCAAACAAACAGCTATTCCTCATCTGTGAAAAGATGGCATCCAAACTGCCTTCAAGTGAATCAACAGCATTATTTATTAGCATTTGTTTACTGGTATTGTCTGTCTGGGCATAAGTTGCCCATTTCCAACAGAGGCCCAGTGTACATTTACAAGGGTACAATAGGGAGCTAAGAAAAAATACAATGACTTTAAGCAATGCAGCATAACGGATGAACATATAACACATAGTAAAACATTAACAGAGCTTTACAAAGGACAACAGAACACATCGATAGATAAAAAAGCACATAGAGTACTAAAGGTCTATTTACTCCTTTGTTTACATGAGTACACATGACTGAAATCAGATTTTTCTTCAAGTGATGAAAGTGCATTAAGAAGTTAAGTAAATTAAATATGAAAGCAGTAACTGAATTTCCTCTCTTGTGGTATACTGCAAAACCAGCAGTTCAGGGCATGAGATGAAAACTACAGTTTATAAGGTTTCGGCTCCCTCTGGCAAATCAGCAGCAAGAGCAGCAACTGGAATATTTTGCTGTTACACCTTCCATACTGCACAATGCTTTACTGAAACGCACTGACAGGGCATACTTTAAACTTGAAAACCTGAAGGCAGTTTTCTTAAAGTACAGGCTTATCCGGTCTGAACAAACATTACTGTCCTTGTAAGGTCATGCTGAGACCAGAATGCAGCTTTTGGCTATGTTACTGCATAAAGCCTTTTCAAAGTATTCTTGGTTTTGCAATAGACCAAAGATAACCATGCAATATGCAAACTCTGCTTATATATCTGATCTATGCACTACATGGAGAACTCACTGATTACATCCTGATAATCAGAAAAACACAAAACAGTTAAGTGTCACAGTGGTGCGAGATCTGATCTTAACAACTGTTAAGCACCCCCTTCTTGTGTTGCTAAGGTTGGGTCTAGCCCTCATTAGTAAAATCTGCCAGTACTATCCAGTAGATGACAGTGGCAGAACAAAAGTTTTTTTTCTACCTGCTGTCTGTACCAATAAGGTGTCCCAAACTTCCTCTTAAAAAGACAAAAGGCAGTGAGAACAGGAAGTGTTCACCCATATTTTTTCAAAGATACGGACTCTGAAACTTTACTGTATGTCATTATTTAATGACTTCAGTCCTCAATGGTTTGTCTGAAAACTAAAAATTTTATGAGGAACTGATCAAAAATATCAAACAATAATCCGGAAGTTCTGCAAAAATCTGGACAGTTAAGAGGCATGAAAAGTGAGTGTAAATGTAAAGGACTGCATTACACGACCTCTCTTCGCTGTTTTACGGCAAAACACTTTTTTTCTTGTAACTAGGAATACATGCAGCACATAAAGCTTCATGCACTGCAAAGAATTATGATTGGGTCTCACACATCCTAACCATTTATTACGTGTTCTCAACATGGATGCCAAGATTCACCTCTCGAGCTTTGCTTTCAAGGTGAATTTCTTGGCATCTACGTCTCAAACATATAATAAGCTGGTTAGGACTGGTGACCTAATCATAATCCTCTATAATATGGAGCACTCATTATTACTCAAGTACACTTTGCTACAAAAAGCATAAAAGGCATTACGGGTGAGTCAGTGTTATTTCATGGTTTTAGTTTGAAAACAAAGGATCACAGATTTGAACGCTAGCAAATGGTATCTCTGTGTATGAGACCTTTGACAGAAGGAAATTAGATGAACTGCAACTTTAGTGAAAATAAGGGGAATTAGCTCCAGCTCCAAAGCTTATAGTCACTTATACTCAATATAAAGTCCTCACAGCCTCTTAGTAGATATGAGTACTTTCAAACAGGATTGTAAACATAGTCAGAATACATACTTTACAGAATCTTTTTTGGAATTACTTTGTTAGAAAGATTAATAAACGATAATGATTTCTTTGCAAAGAGTGTATTTTTTTAGACCAAAATAATTAAATTACCATTTTCTTAACATGAACATCACACTGTTTCTTTCAAAAGTTACCAATCGACATGTTAGGTTATTGTAAATAACTTGTTTGTGACGGCCACCACTAAGGAAAAAATTTACCTACAGTTCAAAATTATTTTCTCATTTCTTTAAAATACACGATGATGAGCAAATAATCTTGATAATTAATGTAGAAATATTGCCGCCTCACAGAACTTGGCCACCTAGTTGGAGTCACAGGACAACCAGAATATGTATGCCCTTCCTGTGGTCAAATAACGTTTCACAGGGGTTTCTTGAGTTTTCTCATATCCATTTAAAATGGCTAGAGGTTAACTGGCAATCTTTCAAACTGCCAAAAGGTATGCCTGTGTAGTGTGGAATGTAACAATGACTAAATGAATAATTATTTCATATTTATATACTTGGCTGCGGTGCCTTCTGTGTGGAGTCTGCATGTCCTCCCTGCAGTCACGTGGGCTTCCTCCGGCTGCTCCGGTTTCCTCTCACACTCCAAAGACATGCATTAGGTGGACTGGACACTCTAGATTGGCCATAGGTAAAAGTGTGTGAGTGTGTGGTATTAAGGAACTACTGCAGCAGGGCTTGCCTCCCGGCACTGTAAACCTTGGCTCCAGATGATTGTCACTGCTGAAGTGACACTCCAACCCCATGTGCAAAATGGGAAAAGGGGTTGAGGATGGATGAATTTATAAACTTGCTTTCAAGACACTGTACCTCTCTAGTCCTTTGCTCTCCTATTGTTATTCACCTACATTTCAGAAACTTCAGATATGATAAGAGATAATGTATGGGTGGTTGAGGTTAATCACAGATACCTGCCACAACATCATGAAGCTGCAGGTGTACATGTATTTAAAATAAATTTCTTAATGTATATTTGGGAGTTAATGTACATATTCGTGCATACTTATACCTGTTTATTGTTTATGATTCAGTATGGGCGTTCTTTTACAGTGGCATTCTGCTGTTTGTGGGGGTTTATACTATATTTGTATATGGAAGTGTTTCATGTTTTATGCTGTTTCATTAACAGTTTGCACATTTTTATGTGGGTGTGCCTGTTTTTATTGAGGTTGTGTACATTTGGCTTAATGTTGGTTTTCTGTTTATGTTGCACTGTATGGTAGATATGTGAGTTGTGCTCTGGTTTACATTTTGTGCTGTGGCTGGTATTGCTGCATGATGTTGAGATTGTACGTATTAGATATTTTCTTATTATTTATGCATTTAGAAGCATTTTATATACATTCCATATTTACAGTTCTATATATACACAAGTCAGATCACTGTATTAGTATTATTAGTTTCTCTTTAGGTAGCTAAGCCATCTATTTCTCACTTCAGTTCAAACTAGATTCAGTCTGTTTCTGGGAAGTAGGTAATTTTATAAAAAATAGTGATTATGTGCTTACAAATGTATTATAATTTTTATATTTGTCAATATGAGGTTTTTGATTTTGTCCATTAATTTTCTCCTTATATGTGATTTCATACTCTTTAGTTCTTTACCATCTACAGGTATTTTTCATTGGTTTCTTTTTCATTTATACATTTCTTTCTAAGTTCATGCTTTTCTTCACTGTTAGGTGTGTTATTTTTTCCATTATTTTCTCAGTTCTTTCTTGTTGATGTTTCTTCATTTCTTTGGTTCTTCCTCCCACACACTTTTTTTTTTCCACAGTTCATCTTTACTTTGTTGTTTGGGACTCTGTACTGTAGGTGCAATAGAGTTCTGTGACTATGAAAAACTTAAAAACGAAGGTATAATGATACATCAGTGAATTCTGAGTTATTGTAAAGAAATTAAATTGTTTTGCAGGGGAGCTAGACCCCCTATGTAGGGGGCTGTAACCGTCACACCTCTTTTTTTATGTATACTAACTTCAAGACTGCTGTACATTCAGGTAGGGAAATACTATGGTTTTGCAGTCCAAGACTTGGTATATTTTTACAGCTTTCTACTTTCAGTGTCAGTATTTGAGGATCATAAAAGCAGTCCCCGGAACATTAACATGAACCCAATGTTTGATGGTCTTGACTATTTTATCATCTGTGGGCTTTTGTCTGTTCTTTTTGGTTATTTTTGTTTTCTTTTGCTGTTCCTTATTTTGTTTTTTCTTCAGTTAATTTAAACATTTCACATTGTGTGTGTCCATCTGTCTATATGTTATTGAGTTTTGTTTCTCTGTTCTTTCTACTCTTGTCTTCATTTTACTTTGTATTGTGGAGTTTTTCCTTTTGTACCTGTGGGAGAGTGCTTAACTAGCCAAATCAGTTTCAAGAGTTTCATGCTTCATTTAGGATAAGGGTACTTTTTTGGGTGTGTGTACTGCAAATTTTAGATGTTCATAGATGTTATTGCCTTACCATTCTTCCCATTTAAATGCATGGGATTTTTTTATTTTTTATATTACTTTGCATTTTTGTTTAGTTGATAGTGATGCTTTGTCTTTTGTGTGTTTTTTTTAATGTTTTAAGTATGCTTTTGCTTATTAGTTTACACTGTATACCGGATTTCAGCCGTTGAGGCTTGTTTTAAATTGAAATCTGCATGATTTTTTTCTATTATATTCTATGGGGATGGGAAAGTAGGTCCACCTTGGGTCACTTACTACTGGATCCACCCACCTATGCTTACAAGTCACACAGACTCCTGCAGCAACCCCATGAGAGTTTACTAGGCAAGCAAAGAGAAGTAGAAGACTGGCAGGCCTTTCTTCTGTCTCACATAAACAGCACATGTATACTTAAGGACAAATTAAATGTGCCAGTGTGCTTACTCACATCTTTGGGAGGTAGGAGGAAACCAGACTGCCCAGACAACACAGGGAAAAGAAGCAGAATCTCAACTGAAGGCACCTTTTTCACTGAGAATTAAACGTGCTAGGGTGCCTTCTTTTTGGATTCTACCTGTCCTCCCCTGTAGAATGATGTAATCAACCTACAGATCGTTCTTTGCATAATGTAATAAACCTATATGTTTAACAGTTACACATTGTACTAAATATGCTTTTATTCCTCCCCACACCTCCTCTTTTATAGGTCCAATGTTAGGAGATGTGTGCATGTATAGAGGCTTAGTGTTGTTTATATATACAATAACTTGCACTGCAAGGTTAAGGAACATGTTTTGTGATGACTTGTAACGCACAGCTCGCAAAACACTGCAGTGCTCATTTTATGCATACCTAATCAGACGTGTATCTAGGGTGGAGTGAAGGAGCTGGCCACCCTGGGCGCAAGGTGTTAAGGGGCATGATCAGGAAATGCTTACTGATCAGTAATGAGGGACCAGCACTCATTTCTGTACCATCAATGCTGAATGCTGATGCAGAAATGAATGCCAATATAATACTTCTGCTTTTGTGGTTGGGACAGAAGTGAATATGTGGTAAAAGTTGTAGCAAGCAGTTTGCCACAGCTTTTAAAAGTATAAAGCTGACTTTTTTCCTTTCCTTATTGTTCCTCAGCTTAAGAGTTGAGGGGTGCAGAAGGTGCCCTGGCTTGCTCCTGAGGTGAGAACCACAAGGCAGAGTGGGGAAAACACCTCTTTTTTCCCACACCTTAGAGCTGAGAGGCACCAGATCGAGCAACAGCACAGAGCAGTAGATGAGCCAGCTCCAGCTCTGCACTAACACTAGACCCCCACACTTATCCAGCCTACCTTCATCTTTAGCAAGAGATGTTATTTATTTATGTTTTAATTTTATTTTCTAATAGTAGTGAAATTATAGCAAGTACAAGTTTTATAGACAGCTGAATGTTTTTGTACTTGTATTTGATGTTATAGTTTGCTTTATTTACTCACTGTAATTTGTAAAGAAATGCTGAAAATTATTTTCATCTGATTATGAGGAAAAAAGTTTATATGCTAGAAACTCTATACTCACTTTCTGTGCACTTCCATGCTGAACAACTTTTACATTTGCAGCAGCATATTACCTGATTGGTGTTTCTTTTGTTAAGCTGCCTAAATATAAAACACATCTATTACATAAAAACAATTAGTAATTATTTTTATAGAGAATAACGCACCTGCACTATAAATAAATCTGGTTTAGTTTTTTTTTTTATTTTAGATAACACTGTATATAGCTAGCACAGCTGTAGTAAATAAGATACTGGTGAACACTGAAGCAGTGGGTCTATATCATATATTCGAAATTCCAAAATGTCGAATACCATATGTTCGAACTTGGAATTTCGAATATTGAAAACATTGAATGCTTAGAATAGCAAATTTTTTCCCAGGGAAAAAAAATTGCTGTTCGAAGAAACATATACCCAACACAAGCACACCAAAATAAATAAACCACACACATACATTTAACAAAACCCAACCCCACATTAAACCACACATACATTACTAAGTATCCACTTACCTTAACCCGCACCCTAACCCTAAGGTCTGTAACTATCGCACATATACCCTACAAATATATACACAAACAAACTAATTAATACACACACATACAGTTAACAAAATACAACCCTGCACTACACCATACATACATTACTATCAACTTACCTTAACCCGCACCCTAACCTTAAGGTCCGTAACTCTCGCACCACAGTCAAGGAAATAGCGAAACCATGGAACGGCCCACTGAAATCTTGCCCTAAGTAAGATTTCGACATTCTGGGGCTCCGCTATTTTCACCATTCGATATTTTGGGTTTGATGTTTTCACATTCGGTGTTGTACCTCTTCGGAATTTTGATATAGACCCGAGGCAGTAACTGGAGATAACTGCATGATTTCTAGAACCCAGTGATGGTGTAGTGATTTGATAAAATGTCATGTATTATAGCTCAGCTATGTTTTATTAAACTATTTTATCTTGTTTTACTGTTGGATAAGTGAAAAAAATGTTATCTGCATTTATGGCTAGATATAAATATGTACCGACAGCTACAGATGTGTAATATAAAAAAAGATACAGATGCATGAAACTGATACATAGATGTGTGTGTGTGTGTGTGTGTGTGACATCCCCACTCTGGGCCAGTAATCAAGGTGCCTGAATCCTCACCACTGACACTGGAGAGGGATGTTTATTTGTAATACACATAGATACACTCAGTATTTACAGAAGCAGACCTCTCTGCATCAAGCACAATTTCCCTTAACAGCACACAGGGAACACACTCAGCCCGGGGTCTGTATTTCTCTATCTGTCTCTCTCTCTCTGGGTCCCCAGTAAGACTCCCCACTGGCACAGCTGTAGGGTTAAGTCCTTAGCTGAATGTCCAAGCCAAGTCGTCCAGCACACTCTTTGTGAAACCAGTGCTTTGTGTCCCTGCTCCAAGTAGCTGACACACACACTCTTTGAGATTTAATTTTTATACAAACATACCTGAGAAAGGCTGTAACAGATTACCCGCTCTACTAACTTTGCACAGACTATAAGGTAGATTCACTGCCACTAGTCAGTTACTATAAGGCTCTTAAGTTAATAGTAATACAAATGTTAATGTTGACCAAACTGCCAGGCTTCAGGAGTGGTCACAAAGCTTAAATATTTTCTAAAAGGACCAGCCACAATTAAAAGCTCAAATATATTTAACAATAAACAATAAAAGAACATGAAAATGCTGAATATCTATTTACAACAAACACCAGACTTTCAATCATAGGAAATATTAGCTGGCAAGATTCACACAGTTACAGAAAAAATAGTTAATATTCTCACTATTTTTTCCTGACTGATCTAAAGAATACTATTCCCTGGTCACTTACTACAGCAAGGCAAGATGAAGTAGGTGAGGGATCCTTCCATGACAGGTTCAAAGAAACAGACTGCTCAGTCTAACTGAAAGACTTTTCAATATAATATCTAAATATTATTTCTGGGGCAGCTTACAGGATGACATCACATCTGGTCATCTGACTTCTGGTTCCCACACTATCCCCTTTGACTTGACGCTGCAAAAAAATATACTTTTGACATTATTAACTTTGATTGAAATACTTTTGCTCAGTCTGTTTTACCTCTGTAACCTTCATGCAATCTATGTGTGTATATTAATCTTAGTTTGTTTACCTCTGTAATCTACATGCAATCTATGTGTGTATATTAACCTTTGTGTAATCTGTATGAGGAGCTTTTCTCCCCAGGACTCCATTGAAAACGGGTTCTTCAGGCCCAGTGGACTATCCTGGTTAAATAACTGCAAATAAATAAAAATAAATTTAGCACCTATGTGTCAATAATACACACACACATAGAGCTTTGCTAAGACTTGCTGCAGCTCCTGGAAGCTATAAAACAATTTTAACACTTCTACTACTCCTACAGAGCTACTAAGCCAGGCTTTTCACAGATATGTCATCTCCGGCTACATTCAGAACTGCAAGATAAAATCTTTATGGCCTAATTTAATTTCAGCTATTTTCCAAAGTTAGCTGGGACTGAACTTAACCTCTTCTCTTCCAGTATCCTCTGTTACAATAATGCATGTACATTTTTTTCTTTCCAACTGGGCACACTGTTGATACATTTTTAATACAAGTAGCTTTACAAATACATTTCCAGCACAAGAATCTGTACACATCAGTTTGATATTCAAATAACATCTAATTCTTTACAAAATTCCAGCTAGCTGTGCTAACATAGGTTACACATCCACTGCCCTACTTCCCCTGGCATAGCTGGCAGTACCGCCTATCACAGTGTGTATCTAAGGAGACTGAAAGAATTAGCATTTTCCTGAATCAAAATGAGTTTTCAAATGCTAATATCACATGGTTAAAAACTCATTTAACTGAAAACTCATTTTGATGAATCACAAATTAGCAGAAAACAGCTTACAAAGAAAAGAAACTTAAAAGTGTTTTTTGAAGAGGGGCAAGATTGCTTTAATCTATATGTACCTTTACTTAAAGGAAAAGTACCATAAAACTAAAACATGCATTTTTCACTGCATCTTTGTTTTCTGAGCTATTTTAGCACCTCAAATTCACACTTAATCCTTCTTATAGAATATTAATGTCTCCACAAAATGGCTACCAATGGGGCTTGACACATCAAGGTGATTTTGTTTTACTTCAATTTTTTCTCTTTCCCATAATCCAGTTGAAGTCTACTTTATATGAGTCATGCTAGACATAAAGAAGTAGTGGTGTGGTCCATACCTCTCAACCTCTTAGTGTGAAAAATCTGGACAAAGTAAAAAATAATGGGGCTACAAAGGCCTAAAAATAGGGACACATTTTAAATATTGCTCATATAAACTTTCACACTTGCTAGAATAGCAGGCTTTGTTTTAGCATACATTTTCTGAAGGATATGAAGGCTGAAACTTAAATGCCTGTAATTAGTGACTTCAATACCCACTGATTTGTAAGAAAACCACAAATTGTATGAAGAACAAACCAAAAATGTGAAGCAAAAATCTGGACATTCTGCAAAAATCTGGGCAGTTGAGAGGTACGGTGTGGTTCCATCACATTGACATATAAAGGGTTTAGTGTCAGTCACTGTCAATTTATATAACTTCTGTAATAGGACTGCTTCTTTTATTTTTTGACTGGCCCTCATTTGTGTATGTGTCTCAGAGCTGGTTTTACACTATATAAGGAGTTATACAGCTGTAATGAAAAAAACTAGCTAACTTAGAGACCTTTGCTCAAAGTATCTTTTTGTAGTCCAAGATTAAACGACAGTCCCCTCAACCCAAACTTTTCTTTAAGATGTCAAAACTGTCAGTGCTTTGAGGGATCCTTACAGTTTTTGTATAAAATGACACTACTGGAAAGGAAATGATTTGAAAGTAATTCTGTTCCCCAGTGCCAGCAGTGGAAAGATTTTTATTTTCATTTATATATATATATATATATATATATATATATATATATATATATATATATATATATATCTATACACACACACACACACACACACACACACACACACACACATATATATATATATATATATATATATACATACACACACACACACGGGTCCCTATCAGATTACCGAAGTTTCAAACCTTCAAACATCATACAGCCGAGACCATATGATCAAAGTTTTGAAACTTTGAAACTAAAATAAAAAAATAAAAACTATTTTTTTTTTACATTTTTGCAAGGGGAGGCAAGCCCTTCTGCACCCCCCACTCCCCCTGCTAATTAAATATACCAACTACAAGATCGCATTACCACGAGGAAAATTGTAAATTTCTCGTTCCGCACTGTACGGCAATCTATATTCAAAATGTTTGAACTTTCAAACCTTCGATCATATGGTCTTGGCCTTATGATGTTCAAAGTTTGATATATATAGTTACCTGAATGTTGTAGAAAATGCTTTATTTTCATTTGTTTTATAACTAATGTCATGTTTCCTCCCACTTACTAACACAAGTCTATAACAATATATGACCAACTTTCTATTCTTTACCTTTGGATAACTATTGTTTACCGAGGCACAGATGCCTTCTGGCATTATATTTTCTTGTTACACTTCTCATATAGTGATTTGTTAACAGGCAAATCACTCTTCTACAAACCTGACTCCTTGATAATGACTATTTCTCAGTCCCTGCAGTGTGAAGATTTTTTTTTGGGGGGGGGGCTAAATATTGTTGGAAATTCTTTATCAGTAGCATTTGTTTTATAACTAATATTGGATTCTTTTTCTCTTTACCATGCTGTTATGTAACTCTACAGTCAAATATTGCCTACTTGATATTCTTTACCTTTGGATTGCAGTACAGATGTTTTCTTGCACTAGGTTTTTCTCTTTTAATGTTATTCTGTTCATTAACTGATTTGTTAAAGCACAACACAATCACTTTTCAGCAAAACTAACTCCTTGATAATGACACTAGTACTACTTATGCTCTGGGCTCTGTAAAGCTTAGAAATTACTTATAATAAATAACTCCACTCCTAATGGTTACAACCATCAGAGAAGTGAGGCATGCAACAACCCATTCCTGTTCCACTAACTGAACTTGCGATGTCTGGGAGTAATCTCAGAGGACTAGTGTTCTGCTTCCAGTGTAAGAGTACTTTGTTTGAATGTTTCCATCTTCATTTTTCTATTATGTGATCTTGAACAATTCACTTAATCAGGCGGTGTTTTATGGCTACTGGGAACTTAGGCTAGACTCCCTCATGCTCTCCTGGACTACACGTACAGCAACTTTGTATGAACCTATGCCTCTAACCCTTTATTCCTTTTTTCAGTACACATCACAACTATCACAGTACTGTTTCTATGTTATGCTTCATCAGTCTGTTATTAGCTATGGTCGCTGAGAGTTTCAGTGTCTAAAGAAATTCAAAACTTTTCACTGCATATTAATCTTTTCTGTAATGATTTTTCCTAGTCATAATTGTAGTGGTGATGTCTTTAATGTACCAAATATTTCCTTTCTGCAATGTCTTTTCCTGCTCTATTCTATTTTCAGCCCAATTCCCAAAACTGTCTACACCATATTACATTCTCTATGATATTCTCTTGCTTAAGTACTGTTTTACCTTTGTCAGTGTATATTAAGCCCTTTGTATGGTTTCCCCAGATTACTGTCTGCCAAGCAGTTCTGTAATCATCTCATGTGAAATGATGTGCATAGCGACTTTAGCAAAGTTTACTGCTATTAAAGAGAGCACTGACCACCCACTAATATGTCACTCTATCCTTGGCAAATTCCACAACTGTCAGACTACAAAATGTTTACTTTTATGGCCCATTACATGGTATCTTCCTATCTGATACATCTTGACATGTGCTGTAAGTATTTTTTTTATCTTAATCAGCACAAGGTGAAGAAAATAAGGTTGGCCATAATTTGATGAATAATAGATGTCTGTCCATACCTTAATACAAGTGCATTATTTCTTCAAATGGAATTTCTTTGTATTGTGTAACACAGCTGACCTCTTTAACAAACATACATTTTCAATACTATGACTCGGTGACCAATGTGAACACAGGCAATGCCAATGAGACAAGAACAACATGGCTGTCAAATAAAGATGTTCCATTCACAACATGTTACACATATGTCAGCATTTCCCCTTTACAAAGTTAAAAAGGAACAGCACAAATTCAAGAATTTCTTATCATTATCTATTTTCTCCATCCATTGCACAGCCTTGGGAAGGGTCTATATTAGAACATCGAAGTTTCAGGTCTTCGAATGTTCTAATATAGACACCTAGTAACCGAAAACTGGTAAGACCGAAAATTTAGAACATCGAATTTTTTCCTAGGGAAAACATTCGCTGTTCCAAAACACATACACACAACACAAACACACAGCAATCCACACACATACACCTAAAATCTTACATCTAAACCTACACTAAACTGTACATACACCACTATCTACCCACTTACCTTAACCCAAACCCTAACCCTTAGGTCCGTCACTATCGCACACACACCTCACCCGCACCCTAACCCTAACTCACCTATCCCACCCTAACCCTCACGTCCAGACATTCGCACACTTACCTGACCCGTGCCCTAACCCTAACTCACCTATACCACTCTAACCCTCATGTCCACACCATCGCACACTTACCTGAACCCGATCGTAACTTTCCACCGCAGAGCTGAAAATAGCGAAGCAACAATAACGGACAACCGAATTCTTTCCCTAGGAAAGAATTCGGCTATCTAAAAATTTGCTATTTTCAACTTTCGGTTACTAGGTGTCGATATTAGAACATTCGAAGACCTGGCACTTCGATGTTCTAATATAGACCCCTTGGGAAGTATGGCATGTTGATAAGGCACTTAAAATTTTTTAGAAGTATTGTAGTTCACTTGGTTCAGAAAGAGAATCAATCACAAGATCACATACAACAATGGCCAATATGCAACTTTGATAGACTTCTCCTAGTAATGAAAGGGCACACCGGGGTTACTCAGGGTTCTAGCACCTCAAGAAGAGGAGGAAATAGGTGGAGTTGAGGAAGAATGGCAGTGCCTCAAAACAATATGTGTGAGAACTATAGAACAGACATGCAGCTGAGCTGGGTATGGAAATAAAGTATATAAGAAAAGCTGGTGGTGAAATGTAGAAATCCAGGAAGTCATGCAAGAAAAAGTGGGAGACAGAAAAGGACCAGGCTAGGAGGGCATACAGGTTGGCGAACAAAGAAGCTAAGAAAGGAGTTGTAATAACAAAGAGCAAGGCATCAGAGGCAATCTACCTGCTTCTGGAAAGTAAGGAAATAGATTCCACAAAGAAACTGTATCAGGTTGCAAAGCAAAGACAGAAAGATAAAGAGTCAGACACCCTTCATAAGGAATGCCAGCAACAACCTGCTCACCAATTTACAGGGCATCAAAGGCAAATGTAAGGAATACTTCCAGGAGCTTCTGAATAAAGAAAACCCCACAGAAGCTGTAATGCCCCAGACACCGCCTACAGTGAGAGAGCAGGAGGAGTCCACTATAGAAGTAGTAAGAACAACACTAAGAAAAATGAAGTCTGAGAAATTAGCAGGCTCAGATTTGGTCAGAGCAGATATGATAAAGATGCTGGGTGAGATAAGGGAGAAATTAAATGACTCCTGAGGGTACTTACAGCAGTGTAGAGAGAAAGGAGAATCCCAGATGGCTGGAGAATAAGCATACTAGTGCTAGTGTTCAGGAACAAAGGGGACATTCACAACTGTGGGCACTACAGACGTATCAAACTCCTGTCACATTGCATGAAAGTTCTGGACAGGGTAATTGATAAATGGTTACGCAGAGTAGCAGAAAGTAAGATGGGATATGAGCAGTTTGGATTCAGATCAGGATGCAGCACAACTGACCCAATGTTTGCAGTGAGACAGATAGTTGAGAAGAAGCTGGAGATGAGGAAAGAGTCCAACTGGGCATTCCTGGACATGGAGAAAGGATATGACAAGGTTCCCAGAAAGCTTATTTGGGCAGTTTTGATGTGGTTCAAAAGTCCCACAAATACTGGTAGAATTAGTGCAGACTATATACAAGGACCAAATGACTCAAGCAGGAACATTATTCGATCTGGAGCTCCCAGTGGCTGTGAGTGTGCAGCAGAGTTCAGCTCTGAGTCCACTGCTGTATGCAGACATCAACAAACCTGTCGGAGGGGACAGATCAAGAAAGTTGATGTATGCAAATGATGAAGCATTACAAGCAGATTCTGAGCAAGAACGTCAGCACAGAATAGAGGAATGGAATACAAAACTGAAGGCATGTGGGATGAAACTAAGTACAGATAAGGCAGTTGTAATGGCAGTAAATGGAGGAGTTCAGAAGCAGCTGAGAACAGCGATAGAAGGGAAAACAGTAGAACAGGTTAAAGGCTTCAAGTATCTGGGAGGGCTGATTGAGGAGAAAGGAAGTCTGCACAAGGAGGTCAAAGCTAGAATCAGAGGGGCTGCAGTTAAATGGCACAGAGTGTCAGATGTAATCTATGACAGAAGAACGCCAAAGAAGATGAAAAGTAAGGTGTACAAAACAGTGGTATGACCAGTACTACTGTATGGTAGAAAAACCTGGGCAGTAAAATCAGAGCAGTTGCGGAAGGTAGAGGAGATGGAGATGATGTGCCTGACATGGGTGATAAGGGGTGCACACTGTGGGACAGATGAAGAAATCAGGACATAATAGCAGAAACCAAAGTAACTCCAATTGCAGAAACAGTCAAAGAGAACAGATTACAGTGGTTTGGGCACATGTGCAGAAAAACAGAAGACAATCTAGTGAGAAAGATTTGGAAAAGACAAGAAGAATGCAAGAGGAAACAAGGATGTCTAGCAAAGAGGTGGATGGATTGTGTGACACAAGACCTGTGACAGTCAGGCATGAGTGCTAAAGAAGGCAGGAGAGTGGTAATGAATTGAGAAAGAAAGAGAGAGATGGTGACAGTTGACATGATACCCCGACCCCATGTAGAAAATGGGAAAAAAGCGGTTGATGATGATGATGTAGTGTACTTTGTCATCACATTTTCTCCTGCTCTTTTCCCCAAGTTGCCCAGGAATTGCTGCATCACCTTGACTCCTGTCTTTCAGACATTTCAGCGACATCTTGTCTGCTCTTTATGTTGTGCCTTTAGTCTTCCCATTCATTTCTTATGTCAGCTGTTTTCCATACACAGCACTGCTTACCATAGTCACATACTTAATGCATGAATTCCACAATCAAGGACCCTAACGTTAATAAACTGATTAATGAAAAAATTGAGTGTTTTTTTTTCTTGTGTTACTGTCTCACTCTGTCTTTGCTTGGTAGTTAAGCTATACTCTGCCTCACCTGTACTCAGTGCTGCATAATGTGTCTAGTGTATATGGAGCTGAAAAGTATACATGGCCTATTTAGTGTTTCAGTATAGCATATGATTTCAAACTAAAGTGGAAATAAAAATGGCAGGGCCTATTTCAAACATGTGTACCTGAGTTTCAGCCCCATCAGTCCCATGGTTTACTTACTTGTTTTCCAGGAAAGTCTAATTGGGAATTAAACCCCCTTTTCAATGTATATCCATGAAGAAAATCTCCATGATTATATATACAGAGTTATTATGACAATGTGCAAAATTGTATTAAAGCAAAAGCATTTATATATTTATAACAGAGACGTCTCAAATTTCAAAGAATGAATTAACTGCACTGTGCAATACACATACATTAAAATGTGTCTTTTATACCAAGTTAATAGTTTTGGTGGTTGCAGTGTACAATACAGATACTTTAAAGAGAACTTTTTACATGAAGAAGTTACTTAACAGTATATTGGGGAGTGAATTAGTTGTATATGTGCAAGGGGGCGTGCACACACAGAAACAAACAAAAGCATATAATCTATTTCTGTGTTTTATATACACACACACACACACACACACACGTTTCTATACATACATGTAAGATGTGTGCTACACACATGTACTTCATATATACATATATATATATATATATATATATAGAGAGAGAGAGAGAGTGAGTAAGTTAAAGTACTTCCTGATTTCACTTTCCTAATGTTTTAATAAAAGGTCACATAGCACATGTATGCTAAAGTAAATTCAACTATATGTCATGGTTGCCATCAATGGCTACATTTCCTTTGTAGGCCAGAAAATGTTTATGCACTCCACCTATGTAAGGACAGAGTCAAAAGGCAGTGGAAGATTTATGTTCCTATGGATCTGTGTACCAGATATGCATTCCCCTCATGAAGGATGTCACAAGACTGCATAGGATACCTTCTTATAAACAATATCAGTGCACCTAGTTGATAGGGTTGCCACCTGTTTCACTTCCTGCACCAAAGTCCTGATTTGGGCAGTTATGTCCTATTATTGGGGGGGGGGGGCATGAATATGGTAAATGTGCTGATACTTTATAAGTGTTACAAAAGTCATCTTAACGTATAAAGTATAAACTACCAACATTTAAAGTTTAAAGCTTAGAATTTCAACACTGCAATGCTGCTTATCAGAATTGACTGATCTGACTGCTTTGTTTTGCTATGAAAGGCATGGCTACATTGAAAACAGCTGGGAATTGGTGTAAGCTTTGTCTCTTCAATAAAGACAGTGGAAATCAGATTCACACCTCTTTGTTTTTTTTATGGCACCTGCTAAGCTCCTGACATCAGCATGACTAATTACCAGTATAAGACTGACAGCAATATCTGACTGGGTAAACTGCAGATTTTGCAGTGTCTGTGTATGGCATTGCAGGTGGAGACAAATTCCTCTGCAAATTATTTGAGAAATTAAGCTTAAAAAAGGTGTGTGTGCTTTGCCTTCCTTTGATTTCAAGGCAAGAAAATGAAAGTTTTATAAAGTAAAAGCAGGTTTCTGGTACACACACACAATACTGGAACTATATTGTAGGGAGAAAAGCCACCTACGGGTCGACTTAAATTGTAGATGAAGGTGGAGTTTTCCTTTAAATATACTAACTTCACAACTGCAGAGAAAAGAGACTCAATCATACACAGTGAATCAATGCTAGCTCACTATCAGAAACTGCAACAGCAGTGATTATCGATAGGTAACACCAACTGCCATCTTCATAATCAGTTAGATCTTCACATATTTACTCATATTTGTACTTCTCTATTATAGCAGCATGTGTAACTAATTCACATTCTCCGAGATTATTTTTTTAACCCTCAGAGGCACAAGGTACAGGGTTTGATTCTAGTCTTTGATTGAAATTGGCTAGGCTTACAATGGCCCACAAATGAAGCTAGCCTTTCCTAATTTCACTTACACAGAACTCTGCAATGTTTTTACAGTGTTTCAGCTGTAACCAGGGCCATCTAAGCTAAGATATTTTCCTGATTAACTGCTCTTTTTATTTTCTTTACACAGTGGTCATTACTGTTTTTGAGCTTTTTTAAAGCATTTTTTTTTTAATTTGAGGCAAATACAGTAAATTCTTTGTTTTTTTAACTTTCTAGTCTGTGAGCCTACAAACCTCTTTGGTGAAGGGCGATTTCACCACAGACTTATTTGTTGGGTAGTTTAATCTGCACTTGAGAGCTGCTTTTGCTGTGCTTTTACATTAAGCGACTGCAGGGTCAGGCATTTTGTGGCAGAAGGTGTTTACCTGATCTCTCTAAGTAGGGAAGCACTGCTAATTTTTTGTTGTTTAATCTTCACTTGATTGCTCCTTTTGCTGTTTTTTTTTACATTAACAGATTCCTGGGTCAGACATCTTGTGGCAGAGGGTGTTTAACTTGGCTTCTGAGTTGAGAAGCACTGGAGGAAGCTCAAACTGTGATTATACATTTACTAGAGGGCATAGGATTCAATTTACAAGATGTTTTCTCTACTACAAATCAGGGAGGTTTGCAAGGCTCTCTATTCGCTTACAGAGAACTCTGAAATGCTTTTCCAGTGTTTCAACTGCAACCCGAGCAATCCAGGCTAAGAAGAATATTTTCTTAATTAACTGCACTTGTGTTTGCTTTATACAGTGATCCCTACTGTTTTTCAACATTTTTAAAGTATTTATTTAATTCTGTGGCAAAAATAGTCACTTCTTTGCTGGCTTTTTGAGTCTGTGTGCCTCCAAATCTATTTGTAGAAGATTGTATTAGCTGAGGATTTAGTTGTTTGGTAGTTGTTAGTTCTTTAAGCTGCACTAGAGAGAAGCTTTTGTCTTGCCTTTACATTAAGAAATTGCAGGATCAGAAGTCTTGCACCCGGTCTCTCTGAGTTGGGAAGCTCAAAGTGTGGATATTTATTAGTTTGAGGGCACAGATATCAATTTTCAAGCTTTTTTTCCTGTGCTATAAATCAGACAAGTTTGCACGGAGCTGCCTTCTGTGACAGTTAGCAGTGCCCTGTATGACAGAAAATGAGTAAACAGTAAAATGTACCTATAAATTTAGTCTTAGATTTGAAACATGTTAAGTGATGTGGCATTGTGTGGAAATAAGCTTAGAGCAGCTAGCTTGTGCACATAACAGTGCTACCACATCCTAGCATTATATAACATCTTGCCCTTAACCCTAGCAGTTTGCGTATCAAATAGCACTACCATATACTAGCATCATATAACATCTTGCCCTTAACCCCAGAAACTATCCTAGAAGACCCCTATTCAAACCCATTCCTTAATCCTAAATAGTCAACCCTATTATACAACCAGACAACATTGATATACAATTTCTAAATGTCTCTCTGGTCAGCTTGGTGGATTTAGGCATCCTAAGGCAATGTAACAATTGTCTCATGTTCTCGAACAGCCAGTTAATCACTAAAGAAAATAACAGTATGTGACAGATATGAATACACAACTTCCTTGGAGGGAAACATCTTGCATACAAATGAGGTTGTTAGGAATACCCACACTACATCCCTCATACGTACTGTTCTCCCGACACACAAACTGTCTTGTGCTGAAGTGCTTAAAAGAAACCCTCTCAAAGACCCCCAAAACCACCTAATGGCAACACTGCTTCTCAGTAATTACTAAAGCACACACCAAAAGCAGCACCAAGCATCTCACATAAGCCCGAAAAGCCCATAAGGCAAGCATACACTTTACCCAATACTCTTGTCACTGGGGACTCCATTGTGCAACACACAGATGCCCTACTCACCAGGTTAGACAAGGAGAAGATAACGATTGGTTGCCTTCCTGGAGCCATGATCCACAATACCACAGACGCACTGTACCTCAGGTACTAATATGATTCTGTCATATTTGGTGTAAATTACCTGATACATACCTTTCTGGATTATATGAATCTCTCAGAATGTGTGTCACAGATAGGTATTAGCCTTGCATTCAGCAACACACTACCCTCACCAAGGATGATGCCACAGTATAAACATAAAATGACTGATTTTAATAATTGGCTTAGTTTCTGATGTTACTCCAAGGGATCCAATATCTGTCAGCATGGAACAACATGGACAAAAGACCACTTTGCTTTGCCAAGGATGAGTTGCACCTGCCCCCCCAAGATTTTGGATACTGGCTAAAACTATTTTTCCCCTTAAGCCTTTTTTAGGCAATGCCAAAAACACAATACAACCAACACAGTGAAAAAGTTTACAAGCAACCTTTAGGTGTTACTGCTGAAGACTTGGAGCCTAAACAAAAGACTCCACACACTTCAAGCCCTTCTTACTCTGGAGAATGAAAACATCTGTGCCATGACTGAGACTTGATTTAAAGCCATAGAAATTACTTTGGAAGTGCAATGCTACAATGCCTTCCATATATTTAGATCTATAACAGACAGGCTGGGACCAAAGGTGGAGGTGTCTTGATCTACGTTAGCAACAAACACACCTCCATGTTGGTTAAACAGGATGATACCATGGAGCTAATCCATGTGCAAGCCACCATAGATAAGGTCCCTCACCATATCAAGGCAAGCTGCAGGTCACCAACTATGCCCCTAGAGTCTCACGACTCTTACCTACACCTACTAGAGGTGCTTACCATCCAACCACACACCCCTATTCATGGGTAACTTTAATTACCCCTCTACAGATTGTGAAAAGTACACTGCCTCAAACTCATAGGCACAACACTTCCTGGACTTTACTAACACAAACACCCTGGAACAGATAGTGCATGCACGCTGTAAGCAGAGGATCAAACATATTGGATTTGGTACTCATCAACATGGGAGAGAGTTGCCCCGCCATGCCACATCCTTACTAGTGAGGTCAGATCACAAAGTTGTCTCATTTACAATAAAAATCAATCCAGCAAATGTAGCTAAACCAGTAACAGTTAAGAGCTACTCAAAGGCAAACTGCATCCTAGTAAGTGAGAGTTTGTCGAAATTCAAAGCTTCCCTCAACCCCAAGAGCACAACTAGCTATGCAGAATTATTCAGAGAGTCTTTATACAGACATGTGAATGGATGCATAGAGGCTGGCATACTACCAAAAATAAACCCAAAACAAACACTAAAAACAAACTTCACTGGTGGAATTCTCACCTAAACAAGGTATATAATAAAAGAAGAACACTCGTGGCCAAAATGAGGAAAAGCAACTCCCTTAAAGATAATTGGTCCCTTATGCAATTAAACAAGAAGCTAAGAGGTCTAATCAAGTCCAACAAAGCCGACTATGAGGTCAGGATAGCCTCAAAGGATAAGGACAATCACAAGGCCTTCTTCGGCTATGTCCAGAACATTAAAGTTAACACACAACAGTGTGCTGAACTGGTACTGAATAGTACCACCTACACCACCAATCAGGGTAACATAGCAAATCTGGCTGATAAATTCAGCTCAAACATCACCACCCCCAACTCCACTAGGTCATATTCCCTCCAACATACTTCCCCCAGCCATCAGCAGGGGCCAGGTGCTGCAGCACTCACTAAAGCCAAGAACAGACTACCGCCATGAGTCATGACAACTTCCCCAGTTGCCTCCTGAACAGTTTCCTATCAGGACCATGGAAGCACTCTTCATCAAAAGCTTTGAAACAGGTGAACTTCCAAGTGAATGGAGGACTACAACAGTCATTCCCCTCCACAATAGCAGACCATCAACCGACCCAGGTAACTACAGACCCATCAGTCTAACAAGCCTAATATGAAAGCCATGGAACAAATTATCATAGAAATGATAAACAAGGACAGTGGTAACCTACAGACTGGACACATACTAGTTTGGTTTTTAAGGGAAAGTCATGCCTACTTAGTCTGGTAGACTTCTTTCAGAGAGTCAAAAAGGAAAAGGACAAGGGTAAAACAGTGCATGCCACATATCTTAACTTGGCTAAAGCATTTGATAAAGTACCTAAACTCAGGCATTCTTGACAAGCTCTTTGAGCTAGGCATAAACTCTTAAATAACTCACTGGATTGCTGGCTGGTTCACATACAGGTCCCAAGAAGTCAGGATCGGTAAGACCACATCCACCAACAGACTGGTCACCAGTACAGTACCCCAGGGGTCCACTCTGGGCCCGCTGCTGTTTGGCATCTACTTATCAGAAGTGAAGGCTAATGTTAAAGGCTTCTGGCTCACCAAGTTCACAGATGACTGCAAATGGGGAGCTATTATTGATTCCTCCCAAGAGACAAACATTTTGCAAGTTGGTTTAACACAGACGAATGACTGGTGCCCAAGCCATGGCCCAAAACTCAATGCTAAAAAATGCAATATAATGCCCTTTGGGAAACTTCCAACCCAATTTAATTACTACATTGATAAAATGCTACTAAGCATTGACCCAGTAGTAAGGGATCTGGGAACATATGTAGACAGCAATCTGGCCTTTGACCAACATGTAGCTAAGACAATAAGAAAATCATTTTATGTAGCCCAACTTATAGTTAAGAGTATAGCATCCTAGTCTAAGGAAGTTACAGTACCACTGTACTCAGTACTTATAAGACCTATCACTGAATACAATGCCATCTTTGGTATGTAGCTAACCAGTCACTTGTAACTGTTGGAATAGCATAAATACCCTTTCCTATAGTAATCACCTAAAGGCTCCATTTCTGTATTCAGTCTCCTACAGACTGCTGAGAGGGGATCTTTGCCTGGCTTACAGGGCTTCCTCAGACACATCTCTGATGGATCTGTTGCACATGCATAAAAAAAAATAGCACCAGAAATAGGAGATCCAGGGATCTAAACTTCACTTAAAACAAAGATGACATGCTGAGAGACAGATACGTGTTCCAAAGGATTTCTGCACTATGGAAAAGGCAGAGTTCATCACTGACCCTATTCAAAGGAAACCTTGACAACTGAATGGGAAATCGTAAATTTACCCTGGTCTGGCTCCCATGTCCCTTATGGACAGAGGTTGTCAGTACAAAAAGTCTTATCCTAACAGCCCCCCTACAAATCCTTAGCTACCTGCCTACTAACATGTCACCCCTCCTTATGATACTTGGTACCCAAATGGTTTGGAGTTCACAGCTATGCTTTTATGGGCCCTAGTGGTTGTTAGCCTAGTAACAGCCTATGACCTTATGAACTTTCTTTTGACTAAATGTGTTTTAACCACCTTTTTAGTGTTGTGTGAGGTGAGGACCACAAGCCAGAATGAAGATGCACATGTTTTTCTCAACTTAGAGATAATAAGGGCACCAGATCAGGGAATAACATGGTTTCAATCAAACAAATAGAACCCATTATGTTATCTTAAACTTGTAGCCTCAAAGGGGAGCAGAAAAAACATTCTGTAGTACAAAGTATAAATGTTAGAAAGTTTCTATAATTTGATCTCATCATCCAGCAAACATATATAGGTGGAGTCTACCATTTTAACAAAAGTAAACAAATCAAGCCACACCTGTTTCTCCACAGACTATAATAGTAAATACAGTTAAAAATTTTAAACTAAACATAAATACCTCAAAATATAATCATATATCATAAAACAGAACCCGCAAACAAAGTAATTATATATATATATATATATATATATATATATATATATATATATAATATGAAACAATCTCTCTTGTTCACTATAAAAGATAAAAAAGAACAAAATGAAAAATAGCAAACTACTCAAACATACAACCCAAAATAATCAATCAATCCACACATACACACATCCTAAAAGAGTAAAAAAAAAACTAAAATAAAAACAGTTAACCAGAAAACAAGAAAAGTAAAGTATAAAAAATTAAAAATCAAATAAAACTCACAAGTATTCCACAATTTAGTACAACAAAAATGTCAACAGATATAAATTATAACACCAGATGTATTAAGTCTCAGTAGCACAACAGACAGAATACTTGCTTTTTATACCAGAAGATCAGATGTCTTTGGGATTTATTCCACACCAAGTAGTTGGATTAATTTTTGCAATACTGACATTGTAGCACAGCATAATGGGGTGCTGCACCCCTCAGTGTGTCATCCCTCAAATGTAACATTAAAGCAATGCCCCATCTGTCTTAGTTGCTGAAAGCTTAGGTCAATGTAAAAGATCCCATGGCACTTACTGAAAAGAGTAGGGGAAGTCCCTCAATTTGCTGGCAAATTTTCCATACTCAATATGAATACTACTCTGGATGTCCCTTGAAAAGAGGCCACTGGCCTAGTGGGACTGACACGGTAAACAAATTGTAAATATCATTGCTAGAGCCTTCCCGTGTCCTGACAGAGTGCTCTTCAAACTATCTGGAGATATACAGAGCTGAGTAAATTTTTCTGGCTCTTCAGAGTTGTGTACTGGTAATTGTTGTTTGACTAATTTTATATCATTGCTGGCTTACTTCAGAGTTGTGCACTGTTACTTTTGCTTCACTGTATAGTTTTTCAGATCTCTTCTGAAGGTGTTGGTTTTCCCATACCCATGCTCCCTATTCTTGTCTTGTTGTTTAAATTTGTAGGCTTTTGCAGTTGACCTGTAGATTTGATCTGGGACACTCCCCCCAGTCCCATCTCTTTACCTCATTCTACTTAATAGACTCCTTCTGCACTTGTTTTTAGTCATTTTTAATTTAATTGCATTTTTTAAACTGTTTGGTCTAACATTGCTACATACTCAAGTGTGCTAGCTTGCACTGCATTTGAATTGTTTTTACTGCTTTTAGCTACTTTTCTGTGTGTGTGTGTGTGTGTGTGTGTGTGTGTGTGTGTGTATATATATATATATATATATATATATATATATATATATATATATATATATATATATATATAAATAAATACCTTTCCTGTAACTAGTGTAGTCCAGATTCAGATTTGCTGTATCCAGGACTGTATGTAAGCTTCTGAGCCCCAAAAGCTTTCTGTGTTGGAGGGAAGCCTTCTAGCTTATCAGTGGGAGTGGTAAACACTAGGTAACCTATCTACCACATAAGGAGTGGTTCTGGCCCAGAAAATGCAGTTATTGGCCGTTTGTGCAGTTTTTCCATCTCTCAACTTTCTGATTTAAAAGCCCGCATTTGCACTTGTTTCCCCCTTTCCTGTAACTAGTTTAGTCCAGATACAGATTCTTAGTTTCAGCACTTGAATTTGCTTATTCGTGATTAGCACTTGTTCAGAACTTGTAAGCACTAAATAATCTATTAATTACTACAGCACTCAACCTTCCTCATTACCTAGAGGAAAACAGTTTTGGTACTTACTTTTCTCACTTGCTTAGAGAAAAACAGGTCTTGTACTCACTTTCCTCACTTATCTAGAGGAAAATAATTTTTTATTCTGGCATGTCCAAGAGTCAGCTCCCAGTGTTCTCTCCTGTCTATCTGATGAATCTGGGTATCTTGGGGCAATGTAGAAATTGCCTCATGTACACAGACAACCCTCTCCTCCTACCACCCAACACTACAACCTGTGAGAGATGCACTTATCTAGCCAAACTGGAGGTAAAGCTCTCTCCAATCAAGACTGAACTTAACAGTCAAGAGGAGAAGGTAAACACTTGCACCACACCACACTCATCACATAGTCTCACTACATCTACACCACCAAAATCCACACATAGAAACACAAAAACATTTGCGGAGGCTCTCAATAATAATATGTCTAAGCAACAGAGACCTCCAAAGCAAAAACGCAAGCAACCTCCATCCCCCAACACAACCCAAATGACACATAGCCCGCAGACTCAGTGTGCCACTCAACCACAGCCAATAAGGCAAAACAACGTACCCAACACACTAGTCATAGGTGACTCTATAGTCAGGCACACTGATGTCCCACTCACCAGGCTAAACAAGGAGAAGGTTACTGTCAGCTGCCTGTCGGGTGCCAGGATCCGCCACATAACCCACGCACTCAGGTCACTCCACAACAAGTACAAACATGACTCTGTCATTGTCCATGTTGGTGTGAACGACCTGAGATGTACCTCCCTGGACTACATGAAAAGAGACATCGAAGAGCACTCCGATCTTGTAGCCCAGGCAGGTATGACCCTAGCCCTGAGTAGCATTCTGCCATCACCCAGAATGATTCCACAGTACAAGGACAAAATGATTGACTTCAACAATTGGCTAAGCTTCTGGTGCCATTCTAAAGGGATCCAATATCTGTCTGCCTGGGATGACATGGTCGACAGACCACAATGCTTTGCCAGAGATGGCTGCACCTGTCACCCTGGGATTCTGGATACTGGCTAAGGTTCTTGCCGCCCCTATAGTGCCTTTTTTAGGCAAGGTTCAAATGACAAATTCACCACCATAGCAGGAACAGGCAAGAAAAACTGAGGGTGATGCTACTCAGTGCTAAAAGTCTAAATCTCAAAATGCACTCACTCGAGGCACTCCTTAAAATGGAGAACATCGATATCTGTGCAGTGACTGAGACCTGGTTCAAGGCTCTAGAGAGCACCCCTGCACTACCAGGCTATAACTCATACCACACTTTTCGGCCATGTAACCTGGACTGGAACACCAAAGTCGGACGTGTGTCCATATTCATTAAGGATATCCACACCTCCAGGCTAGTTACTCAGCATAATGCATCCAAGGTTATCCAAGTGCAACTAACTCTGGGCAAAACTGCAATCCAAATTGTAGCTTGCTACAGATCACCCACCATGACCCAGGATTCCCACTCCTCTTTTCTTGATGTACTGGAAAATATTAGGGTTCAACCAAACACCCTAATAATGGGCAATTTCAACCACCCCACCATTAATTGGGAAAACTACTCATGTACCAACTCCTTCGCTCAACAATTTCTGGAATTCATAAACTCCAATACCCTGGACCAACTTATCCACACCCCCACCAGGGGCAACAATATCCTAGATCTAGTCATTACCAGCATGAGTGACCGGTGTTCCACACCTGAAGTCAATGCCTCATTGGTCCGATCTGACCATAAGCTAATTACCCTAGATATCCGCATCCTGTCCCCACCCCCATTAAGGAAACCATGGTAAAAAAATTCTCCAAAGCCAACTTCATGCTTCTTAAGACAGAAGTGGTGAACTTCATGACACCCATGCAGATGGACAATACAGTTATGACTACTGAATCCTACACAATTACACTTTATAAGTGCATGGACTGTGCTATCCCAAACAGAACCAAGATGCTATCCTCCAAAAAAAAGGAAGCCAATCTGGTGGTCCCCTGCCATAAACAAACTGTACAACAGAAGGAAGAAACTGTTGCAAAAGAGAGTAAAATCCCATGAGTGGAGGAGCTCCCTGGTCAGCCTCAGTAAGAAGCTGCGATCCCTGATAAAATCCTCCAAAGCTAGTTACGAAAACAAAATTGCCACTGATTCTAAAGACAACCACAAAGCATTCTATAGCTATGTCAAGAATATCAATGGCAACACTCAGATCTGCTCTGAGTTACAGCAAAATGGTACTAAATATACAGACTCAACTGATATTGCCAACATCCTGGCGGATAGGTTCACTGCTAACTTTACCCCCCTCTCACCCCCTAAAGAGCCCATCTCTATACCGGAAGAATGCAAAGTTCCTGTAATCACAGCTGCACAGGTGAAAACCACACTCTCCAAAGCCAAGAACACAGCATCCATGGGACCAGACAACTTCCCAGGCTGCGTTCTACACGAACTACAGAATGAACTGGCACCCCACCTAAGTACCATGTTCAATCATAGCCTCACCTCAGGCTTTGTGCCTGCTGAATGGCGCACAGCGATGGTTATCCCACTCCACAAGGGGGAGCCTCCATGGACCCCGGGAACTACCGCCCCATTAGCCTGATGAGCCTGGTCTGCAAGGCCATGGAACTTATAAACAAAGACATTGGTAATCTCCAACTCTGGATCCCACCCAGTTCGGGTTTGTAAAAGGCAGATCATGTCTCCTAAACCTGATAGACTTCTTTGAAGCAGTCACCAAAGTCGTTGACAAGGGTAAGGTGGCTCACACAGCCTATCTAGATCTTGCCAAGGCTTTCGACACTATACCCCACTCTGGAATTATAGATAAACTCACTAAACTAGGTATAAATCCCTATGCCACAAGATGGCCAACTGGCTCACTGACAGAACCCACACTGAAAATAGCAGACTCCAAATCCGACTTCAGACCAGTGACAAGTGGATTCCCACAGGGGTCAGTCCTGGGTCTTCTCCTGTTTGGTATCTACTTCCCTGAAGTACAGGCTAACACAGAAGGTATTTGGCTAACAAAGTTTGCAGATGACTGCAAACTAGGAACCATAATCGAAACTCCTAACGATGTGGACATCCTACAAAAGGACCTCACTGAGACAGATGCCTGGTGTCAAAGCCATGGCCTCAAGCTCAATGCCAAAAAGTGCATTGTCATCCCCTTTGGTAAAAACTCTGTATCCATGAACTACAACATAGGCGGTAGTACACTTAACACCGAAGTGTGATAAGAGACCTTGGGACACAGGTGGATAGTATTCTCACCTTTGATAATCACATCACCACAGTAGTCAGGAAATCCTTCTACGTGGCACACCTCATCACAAAAGGTTTCTCATCCAGAAAAAAAGAGGTCATTGTTCCCCTCTACTCATCACTCATTAGACCCATTATAGAGTACAACGCCCCTTTTGGTATGTACCTCACAAGACATCTACAACAATTGGAAAGGCCACAGAAATACCTCACAAAGAGGATTACCAGCCTCAAACAGATGCCCTACGCAGACTGTCTCAAAAAACTCCAGCTTTACTCCGTCACACATCGCCTACTCGGAGGTGATCTCTGCCTAACATACAAAGCTATGTCAAACCCAGAGCTGTTGGACATGCTCCACTTGAAGAAATCCCAATCCCTCCAAGCTACACGCTCTAGGGACCTAAACCTTGTCACCACAATAAACAGAACATGCCAGAGGGATAGACTCCTGTCCCAGAGACTTCCCATACTTTATTTTATTTATTTATTTTACATTTGTTGACCGGGCTAGTCTAGCTGGATATATTTCCATTTTCAGTAGAGGCCCGGGGAGAAAAGCTCCACACAGAAATACACATAAAAAGAAAAAAAAAAAAAAAAAAAACCTCTGGAATAAACTACCTATCTATATCAAACAAAGCTCCTCATTAGCACTCTTCAAGAAAAATCTTGATGATTGGATGGGAAATAGGAAATTCTCCCCGGGGATCACCCAACAGTGGCACAGGAAAATAATTTTCTTGGGTGGCAAAAGGCAGGGTACCTTTTTGGCTGGGCTTGTATAGGCCCCAGGGCCGATAGCCTAGTACCTACCTATGAACCTTTAAATAAAATTAAGAAAACTTACATTAAAAAAACACTGCCACATTAAACAATACTTGAGACATAAACTAAGGTAATCTGATATCACTACACTCTTCCCTTTCTGAAAGACAAAGCATACCCTTACAATTGTATACCCACACAAAAAAAGTTCAAACTACATCCACTGAAATAATTGGTAACAGGAATGTATACAAAGAAAAAAAATGAAATATATGGAGGTCTTGGGTCTAACAAATTAAATACTCAGTACTGTATGGTATGAGAACTTGATTCTCACTCATCACAAAACATTTATTCACCCTGGACTTCATATATTTGGTGCGCTTTTGTGTGTGTCTATATGTATATATGCATACATAGAGACACACATGCACTTGCGAGTGCAGTGTGATTAATTTTTATCAATGAGAGGTTTTACATTAATAACGTTCTGTTTTGCTAATTTATTTTACTAGGAGAGGTCAAGATTTTGCTAGATCCTGGATTAATTTGGTTTGTGAAAGTCCCCAAATTAGTTGCAATCCTTTTACTATTTCTTATTGGTTACATCATCCCAAGCAATATGTACTGGTGATAAGACACCCATGGCATTCTCACATGGTTCTCACATGGCCCAGCACACCTGCCACACATTAATTTCCTTGATTCTGCTTATAGAGACTGAACACACCTGGCTTGGTAAGTTGCTGTAGGCAGCTGCTGATAGCAGTTAGGCCTAAGCTTGGTATTTAGATTTTGGTTTCTCATCACTTAGTATGGTTAAATCCCAGTCTAGGTAGGTTCTTTAGCCAGCTTGGTGTCCCAGGCAGCAGTTTACAAGTTAAAATAGACCCCCCCCCTAACCTGGCCAAAGATTTCACCATTAAGTTTTTATGGGATGCAGTCAGTTCCGTGTGTACTGCTCCACTGGCAATACAGGGAATAATTTGAGTACATTTCTGTCATGCAGATATTTACTTGGGGTAAATCTGAGATTTTCCTCCTCTCTATTTCCTCACCATTTTTAATTTATTGGATCATAGGTGTATACTAGGCTAATAACCACAGGGATCTTTCTAAGCTTAGCCATACATCCCAAATGTATTTCAAATTTTAGAAACCTTAAACTTAATCTAAGAGGGATATGTAGGCCTGGGTTTGGGTGAATTTATGAGCTGCTTCTGTCCATTAAGGATGTAGGTACTAGACCAGGGGTGAATTTCTGAGTCCCCCATCTACTGGTCCAATTTACGTTTGAATTGGGTTAGGCAAGAACTCTGCTTTACACAGATAGGAAGCCTGTTGCAGAGAAGGTGTAGTCTCTGAGAAACATACCTGTCCCTCCAACTTGTCGTATTTATGTTACAAACAAGGTTTAAATCCGTTGATCAGGTAATTCTGAAGCTATTTGTTTTGTGGATATGCAGAAGATCCATCAGAGCGGGATCCAAGAATGCTTTGTATACTAGGCATAGATCACTCCTCACTAGTCTGTAGGAGACCCAGTATAGGAAATGGTCTTTGATGTGATCCATGTTGTTTACAGTCTGTATCATTTTTGTGAGGAACCTTTGTGGATGTTTTAGTTGTTGCACGTGCCTGTTCAGTTACATCCTGAAGGGTGCATTGTATTCAATGACTAGTCTGAAGATGGATGAATACAGCGGCGTGATGACTTCCTTGGATCTAGATGCCACACGGTTGTTTTTAAGTTGTGCAACAAAGATTAACTTCCTTACTACCTTAGACACATGATGGTTGAAGGCCAAATAACTGGCTACATGTGTCACAAAGTCTCTGACTACTGAGTCTGCTCCTAGGTGTGTTATCAATGAGTTTCCAAGGTACGATGACTTACCAAAGGATATTATTATGCATCTTTTCACACTGCATTTTAGATCATCCCTCTGGCACCAGTTATCTGTCTAAGTTAGCTCTTCCCAGAGAATAGCAGTGTCTTGTGGAGATTATATGACTGCATATAGTTTGCAGTTATCTGCAAACTTGGTCAGTCAGAGACCCTTGATGTTGGCCTTGATTTCAGATAAGTTAATGCCAAAAAGGAACAGAGACAACATCGAGCTTTGTCAAACCCTGCTAGTGACGGGGTGTGGAGGAGGACTCCCTTATCCTAACTTCTTGGGTCCTATTTGTGAACCACCTAGCTATCCAGCAGATAACACAGAGACTTATATCTAATTCCATCAGTTTGCCTACAATACCTGAGTGGGGTATTGTATCAAATGCCTTGGCCAGGTCAAGTTAGGCAGTATGTACTGCTTTACCCTTGTTCATTGCTTTAGTGCCTTCTCAAAGAAGTCCACCAGGTTGAGTAGGCATGATCTGCCCTTGAAAAAACCAAACTGGGTTGGATCTAATGCCTGAAGATTTTCTAAGTCATTGTTAACTATTTCCATAATAACTCTTTCCATGTCTTTGCATACAATAGTAGTTAGGTTTATGGGTCTGTAGATGGGTTGCCCTTATACAGAGAGATGATCACTGCATTTCTGCATTCGCATGGCACAAAACCTGCCTAGAGGCTACTGCTAAACAGTGACTCTAGAGAGCCTGACAAGTAACGTTTCATATTTAGGTTGCATCCTGGGATATTATCAGGGCCCATTAATGCTACATTCTTGTCCCTGGACAGCACATCGAGGACCTGCTTCCTAGCGACAGCTCTGTGTGAGAATACGTACAATGGTATTTCCTGAGGGGTGGCTGGGACAGAGGGGTAAAACTGGAGCTCAACTTTTAGGCCAGTAGATTTGCTATATCTTCATTTACAATTAGTTTTGCAGATTGGTGTGCACTGTCTTTGAGACTGTGGACATAGCTAAAGAAAGCCTTATGGTTGCCCTTAGCGTGGGAAGATACTTTACCTCAAATTTAGCTTTGGTAGACTTGATATGCCAGTTGGGCTACTTGTTTTAGCTTTGGTAGACTTGATATGCCAGTTGGGCTACTTGTTTAGATTAAGGACAAGAATTTTTGTCCTGCTGGGCATTGTACTTTCTAATTTTTGCTATGACTTTCTTACTTTTGTTATACAACCTATTGATGTTGGGAATCCAGTAGGGTGGCTTATTTACTGAATTTGTTCTGTGCTTATTTCTGGTCGGCACAGCTGTTTCTATGCAGCAATTTATATAACTGTAAAGGGCCTCTGTAAACAATTCCTCATAGGCAGCAGTGTTCTCAGTGTTTGGAATCATGACATTTTGCCAGGTTATCACTTAATAGTAAGAAATTTGCCTTAAAATAATTCCTAAATGTCCCAGAATTAACAAGGGTCCAGCAGTTTTGTCTTATTTCAAAGGAGACAGCGTTTTAGTTTAACCTTACCACAGAGGAAATAACCTGGCAGAGTAAGCATTTTTCCATATTAGTGTGGACCAGTTACAGTATGTTGATTCCCAAAGTGAGCATATGGATGATATTATAAAGAGTGTTTGTGTTGAAAAAGTCCAGGAATCTCTGGCTTTGCAAATTTGGGGTCATGTATTATTCCCAGTTTATATTGTGGCAGTAAAGTCACCCATGAACATGGTATTGGGTTGAATGGTGATTGTTTCCCATGAGTTTAAGAATGTGTTAAGGGTTTCCTGGGTCATAGAGGAGGAACTACAGCTTGCAAGGAAATGGTATGGGACTTTGCCTATGGTAACTTGGACTTGTGGAGGAACTATAGCTTGTAAGGAAATGGTATGGGACGTTGCCTATGGTAACTTGGACTTGTGGAGGAACTATAGCTTGTAAGGAAATGGTATGGGACTTTGCCTAAGGCAACTTGGACTTGGAAAGGAACTACAGCTTGTAAGGAAAGGGTATGGGACTTTGCCTAAAGCAACTTGGACTTTGGGAGGAACTAGAGCTTGTAAGGAAAGGGTATGGGACTTTGTCTATGATAACTTGGACTTGGGGAGGAACTATGCCTTATAAGGAAACGGTATGGGACTTTGCCTAGGGTAACTTGGACTTGAGGAGGAACTATAGCTTGTAAGGAAATGGTATGGGACTTTGCCTAGGGTAACCTAGACTTGGGGAGGAACTATAGCTTGTAAGGAAACGGTATGGGACTTTGCCTAGGGTAACCTGTACTTGGGGAGGAACTATAGCTTGTAAGGAAATGGTATGGGACTTTGCCTAGGGTAACTTGGACTTGGGGCAAAACTATAGCTTGTAAGGAAACGGTATGGGACTTTGCCTATGGTAACTTGGACTTTCTGGAGGCACTATAGCTTGTAAGGAAATGGTATGGGACTTTGCCTATGGTAACTTGGACTTGGGGAGGAACTATAGCTTGTAAGGAAACGGTATGGGACTTTGCCTATGGTAACTTGGACTTGGGGAGGAACTATAGCTTGTAAAGAAACGGTATGGGACGTTACCTATGATAACTTGGACTTGGGGAGGAAATATAGCTTGTAAGGAAATGGTATGGGACATTGCCTAGGGTAATCTGGACTTCAGGAGGAACTATAGCTTGTAAGGAAATGGTATGGGACTTTGCCTAGGGTAATTTGGACTTGGGGAGGAACTATAGCTTGTAAGGAAACAGTATGGGACTTTGCCTAGGGTAACTTGGACTTGGGGAGGAACTATAGCTTGTAAGGAAACGGTATGGGAATTTGCCTAGGGTAACTTGGACTTGGGGAGGAACTATAGCTTGTAAGGAAACGGTATGGAACTTTGCCTATGGTAACTTGGACTTGGGGAGGGACTATAGCTTGTAAGGAAATGGTATGGGACTTTGCCTATGGTAACTTGGACTTGGGGAGGAACTGTAGCTTGTAAGGAAACAGTATGGGGCTTTGCCTATGGTAACTTGGACTTGGGGAGGCACTATAGCTTGTAAGGAAACAGTATGGGACTTTGCCTATGGTAACTTGGAATTGGGGAGGAACTATAGCTTGTAAGTTAACGGTATGGGACATTACCTATGACAACTTGGACTTGGGGAGGAACTATATCTTGTAAGGAAATGGTATGGGACTTTGCCTATGGTAACCTGGACTTTCGGGAGGAACTATAGCATGTAAGGAAACGGTATGGGACTTTACCTATGGTAACTTGTACTTGGGGAGGAACTATAGCTTGTAAGGAAACGGTATGGGACTTTGCGTATGGTAACTTTGACTTGGGAAGGAACTATAGCTTGTAAAGAAACGGTATGGGACATTACCTATTATAACTTGGACTTGAGGAGGAACTACCACTTGTAAGGAAACGGTATGGGACTTTGTCTATGGTAACTTGCACTTGGGGAGGAACTATAGCTTGTAAGGAAATGGTATGGGACTTTGCCTATGGTAACTTGGGGAGGAACTATAGCTTGTAAGACTATAGCTGGTCTAAATAAATGTGTGGAAAGCATTGTAGGCCTGTGCTGCTGGGGTGCTCTCTGTGGCTTTAAACCATGTCTTGGTAATTGCACAAATGTCTGCATTCTCCACTTAGAGAAGAGCTTGGACCGAGTAGTTTCTCGTTCAGAGTCCTGTTTTAAGCAGTACCACCTTTAGATTTTCTATAGTTGCTTTTGCTATGCATGGCACAATTCATATTATTTTCTATTTTACATCATTTTGATGACAACTGGAAAGCTTCAGTACAAAGGGCAGGTCTTTGCATTGTATCTTTATAAAGTACGGACACCTTGTCAGAAGTCTCAAAGTGGTGAGATGTCAACTGAAAAGGTGAAACAAAAGCACTTGCAGTCTTTATCTCAGAAACAGTTTGTCACTGGAACTTGGACTTTTGCCAAATTATTGTGATACTGTAGGATTCCTAGGTTCACATACATCTTTGTTCTTCTCTTTTCAGCACTTACTGGGGCTATTACCATGTCTCCCTATTGATCTTCTGCCACGCCCACTGATCTTTGCATCTTCTTAGTCCATTCTTACTGGTTTTCCACAGCATTTAAGTCATTTGTCATGTTCACTGTCTGCCTTTCATACTATTGCTGCAGACATGTTCCTCACTTTTAATTTTTTCCTTGATGACTTTCACCAATCTCCTGACCCACCAGTGCACCACACTCAAGTCCCGACTCCTTTGCACATGGCTCCTTTTTGAAAATAGGTACAAAGGTCCTTGAAAAGTAGGTACATCAAGACAAAATTCTGGACATCTAATTAGCACAAAATTTGAACAGCAAATAACACATAACTCTTCTTACTTCTAGCAGGAATGTGGGGCACTACTCAGAAAAATATGATTAAAAACAGAGAGTAACACAAACAATGGAAACATATAAATATTATTAGACAGACTGTGTAAAATAGTCAGACTTTAATGAACTGTACTGCAAAATTCTACCATACAATCTGAAAAAGGGAGATGCAAGATTTGTGCTTGTTTCTTTAAATTATTGGTGCCATAAGTGTGTTGTTTGTGTAGTGTGGTTTTGTGTGTACTAGACAACTTCAAAGATCACATGTGGTAACGGGGATTCAGAAAACTCTGCGAAGGGGCAAACCATACCCAAAAATGGGGATATACCTCCAATTACAGGTACATCATGTGCAGGGATAAATCAGGCCTGAAAATAAAGACATTCTTCCAAAACATGGACATTTGAGATGTCTAGTTCTCTTACTTTGGCCTAATAATTATTACAGTCCCTTTGCTGTACATTTTTACATTTGTCTCATTAATTTGCTAGGATCAGGATATTGCCTTGTCAATATCTTGCTAGATTCAAGATAATAAAAAATGGCACAGGACAAAGGAGCACTCAAAAGGCACAGGGCAATTTAAAGCTATTTTGAATGACTCTCAAATGAGTGGAGGGGAAGTTTTGGACAATTCCACAATATACCATGGTAGATCAACTTCTAATTTGACTTCTGATTTTCTATCTACTTTCATCACCCCTTTTTGTAATGAAGCATATGTGATCAAGCGTATTGTGTACACGAACTGGGACTTGATATCAGCTGATGAGAATGTCAGGGATAATTTACCCAGTAAACCTGTGGTTATATATAAAAGAGGACTAAATTTAAAAACTATACTGAGGGTAAAGAAAATCAGTAACTCTAGAATAAAAGGTATGTTTAAGTGGGAATCATGCTCCTATTGCAAATATGTTAGCACAGGGCTCTCCTCTACAGTTAGGGACATGAGATTTTCCTGTAATGGCAGGTTTAATTGTAACACAAGAAGTATTATTTACCTGGCCACATATAAAGTTTGCCCTGTCTTTTATATA